>NW_027657078.1:0-43104 GCF_964235325.1 Thermobia domestica | reverse complement strand
ACTTGAAGCAATTTAACCCTTGCAGGATTGATGAGACCACGTGACACTCATCTTAAGTCGAAAAAGTATGTCTTCAAACACTATTTTCTTCAATTTTCTTCAAAACTGTACTATTTGGTATAAATATGTTGTTAGGTAACATCTCAACAATATAACATATGTCATTTTTATATATATTATATTGTTGTGCATTGCACCTAACCACTATATACTAAAGGCTATATCTCCGAAACTTCTGCACATATTTTAACGAAATAAAGCTCAAATTGAAGAGCATTGCCCCCTTTATGATGTGACTGCAAGCAGAGTCCTCTAACGTAGACGGGAAGTTACCTTGTATATATCATATTTGGTACTTTCTAACTGTTTTTTGCAGAATATAACAGATTTTATCCCATAATATGTCTCATTGCCTCATAACAATATGGCTGACGAATGACAACCGAGGAGTAAGAACATATACCATTCAGAACTACATACAGCGCACTCGGTATATGGTGCATTTTCTTTATTTCTTGATGAACAAACAATAATTTTATACTATTAAGGGTTGAAATTTTGCATCACCCTGTATATTTTTTCTACACAACTACCAAATATACTACCTAAGTGTTGCACACATGATAAAGGGGAAAGAAAATCTATAGATTACAAGAAAAAATGTAAAAAATGAAGTTAGTACCTGTTGTTATACTTGAAGCAATTTAACCCTTGCAGGATTGATGAGACCACGTGACACTCATCTTAAGTCGAAAAAGTATGTCTTCAAACACTATTTTCTTCAATTTTCTTCAAAACTGTACTATAAGGTATAAATATGTTGTTAGGTAACATCTCAACAATATAACATATGTCATTTTTATATATATTATATTGTTGTGCATTGCAACTAACCACTATATACTAAAGGCTATATCTCCGAAACTTCTGCACATATTTTAACGAAATAAAGCTCAAATTGAAGAGCATTGCCCCCTTTATGATGTGACTGCAAGCAGAGTCCTCTAACGTAGACGGGAAGTTACCTTGTATATATCATATTTGGTACTTTCTAACTGTTTTTTGCAGAATATAACAGATTTTATCCCATAATATGTCTCATTGCCTCATAACAATATGGCTGACGAATGACAACCGAGGAGTAAGAACATGTACCATTCAGAACTACATACAGCGCACTCGGTATATGGTGCATTTTCTTTATTTCTTGATGAACAAACAATAATTTTATACTATTAAGGGTTGAAATTTTGCATCACCCTGTATATTTTTTCTACACAACTACCAAATATACTACCTAAGTGTTGCACACATGATAAAGGGGAAAGAAAATCTATAGATTACAAGAAAAAATGTAAAAAATGAAGTTAGTACCTGTTGTTATACTTGAAGCAATTTAACCCTTGCAGGATTGATGAGACCACGTGACACTCATCTTAAGTCGAAAAAGTATGTCTTCAAACACTATTTTCTTCAATTTTCTTCAAAACTGTACTATTTGGTATAAATATGTTGTTAGGTAACATCTCAACAATATAACATATGTCATTTTTATATATATTATATTGTTGTGCATTGCACCTAACCACTATATACTAAAGGCTATATCTCCGAAACTTCTGCACATATTTTAACGAAATAAAGCTCAAATTGAAGAGCATTGCCCCCTTTATGATGTGAGTGCAAGCAGAGTCCTCTACCGTAGACGGGAAGTTACCTTGTATATATCATATTTGGTACTTTCTAACTGTTTTTTGCAGAATATAACAGATTTTATCCCATAATATGTCTCATTGCCTCATAACAATATGGCTGACGAATGACAACCGAGGAGTAAGAACATGTACCATTCAGAACTACATACAGCGCACTCGGTATATGGTGCATTTTCTTTATTTCTTGATGAACAAACAATAATTTTATACTATTAAGGGTTGAAATTTTGCATCACCCTGTATATTTTTTCTACACAACTACCAAATATACTACCTAAGTGTTGCACACATGATAAAGGGGAAAGAAAATCTATAGATTACAAGAAAAAATGTAAAAAATGAAGTTAGTACCTGTTGTTATACTTGAAGCAATTTAACCCTTGCAGGATTGATGAGACCACGTGACACTCATCTTAAGTCGAAAAAGTATGTCTTCAAACACTATTTTCTTCAATTTTCTTCAAAACTGTACTATAAGGTATAAATATGTTGTTAGGTAACATCTCAACAATATAACATATGTCATTTTTATATATATTATATTGTTGTGCATTGCACCTAACCACTATATACTAAAGGCTATATCTCCGAAACTTCTGCACATATTTTAACGAAATAAAGCTCAAATTGAAGAGCATTGCCCCCTTTATGATGTGACTGCAAGCAGAGTCCTCTACCGTAGACGGGAAGTTACCTTGTATATATCATATTTGGTACTTTCTAACTGTTTTTTGCAGAATATAACAGATTTTATCCCATAATATGTCTCATTGCCTCATAACAATATGGCTGACGAATGACAACCGAGGAGTAAGAACATGTACCATTCAGAACTACATACAGCGCACTCGGTATATGGTGCATTTTCTTTATTTCTTGATGAACAAACAATAATTTTATACTATTAAGGGTTGAAATTTTGCATCACCCTGTATATTTTTTCTACACAACTACCAAATATACTACCTAAGTGTTGCACACATGATAAAGGGGAAAGAAAATCTATAGATTACAAGAAAAAATGTAAAAAATGAAGTTAGTACCTGTTGTTATACTTGAAGCAATTTAACCCTTGCAGGATTGATGAGACCACGTGACACTCATCTTAAGTCGAAAAAGTATGTCTTCAAACACTATTTTCTTCAATTTTCTTCAAAACTGTACTATAAGGTATAAATATGTTGTTAGGTAACATCTCAACAATATAACATATGTCATTTTTATATATATTATATTGTTGTGCATTGCACCTAACCACTATATACTAAAGGCTATATCTCCGAAACTTCTGCACATATTTTAACGAAATAAAGCTCAAATTGAAGAGCATTGCCCCCTTTATGATGTGAGTGCAAGCAGAGTCCTCTACCGTAGACGGAAAGTTACCTTGTATATATCATATTTGGTACTTCTAACTGTTTTTTGCAGAATATAAAAGATTTTATCCCATAATATGTCTCATTGCCTCATAACAATATGGCTGACGAATGACAACCGAGGAGTAAGAACATGTACCATTCAGAACTACATACAGCGCACTCGGTATATGGTGCATTTTCTTTATTTCTTGATGAACAAACAATAATTTTATACTATTAAGGGTTGAAATTTTGCATCACCCTGTATATTTTTTCTACACAACTACCAAATATACTACCTAAGTGTTGCACACATGATAAAGGGGAAAGAAAATCTATAGATTACAAGAAAAAATGTAAAAAATGAAGTTAGTACCTGTTGTTATACTTGAAGCAATTTAACCCTTGCAGGATTGATGAGACCACGTGACACTCATCTTAAGTCGAAAAAGTATGTCTTCAAACACTATTTTCTTCAATTTTCTTCAAAACTGTACTATTTGGTATAAATATGTTGTTAGGTAACATCTCAACAATATAACATATGTCATTTTTATATATATTATATTGTTGTGCATTGCACCTAACCACTATATACTAAAGGCTATATCTCCGAAACTTCTGCACATATTTTAACGAAATAAAGCTCAAATTGAAGAGCATTGCCCCCTTTATGATGTGACTGCAAGCAGAGTCCTCTAACGTAGACGGGAAGTTACCTTGTATATATCATATTTGGTACTTTCTAACTGTTTTTTGCAGAATATAACAGATTTTATCCCATAATATGTCTCATTGCCTCATAACAATATGGCTGACGAATGACAACCGAGGAGTAAGAACATATACCATTCAGAACTACATACAGCGCACTCGGTATATGGTGCATTTTCTTTATTTCTTGATGAACAAACAATAATTTTATACTATTAAGGGTTGAAATTTTGCATCACCCTGTATATTTTTTCTACACAACTACCAAATATACTACCTAAGTGTTGCACACATGATAAAGGGGAAAGAAAATCTATAGATTACAAGAAAAAATGTAAAAAATGAAGTTAGTACCTGTTGTTATACTTGAAGCAATTTAACCCTTGCAGGATTGATGAGACCACGTGACACTCATCTTAAGTCGAAAAAGTATGTCTTCAAACACTATTTTCTTCAATTTTCTTCAAAACTGTACTATAAGGTATAAATATGTTGTTAGGTAACATCTCAACAATATAACATATGTCATTTTTATATATATTATATTGTTGTGCATTGCAACTAACCACTATATACTAAAGGCTATATCTCCGAAACTTCTGCACATATTTTAACGAAATAAAGCTCAAATTGAAGAGCATTGCCCCCTTTATGATGTGACTGCAAGCAGAGTCCTCTAACGTAGACGGGAAGTTACCTTGTATATATCATATTTGGTACTTTCTAACTGTTTTTTGCAGAATATAACAGATTTTATCCCATAATATGTCTCATTGCCTCATAACAATATGGCTGACGAATGACAACCGAGGAGTAAGAACATGTACCATTCAGAACTACATACAGCGCACTCGGTATATGGTGCATTTTCTTTATTTCTTGATGAACAAACAATAATTTTATACTATTAAGGGTTGAAATTTTGCATCACCCTGTATATTTTTTCTACACAACTACCAAATATACTACCTAAGTGTTGCACACATGATAAAGGGGAAAGAAAATCTATAGATTACAAGAAAAAATGTAAAAAATGAAGTTAGTACCTGTTGTTATACTTGAAGCAATTTAACCCTTGCAGGATTGATGAGACCACGTGACACTCATCTTAAGTCGAAAAAGTATGTCTTCAAACACTATTTTCTTCAATTTTCTTCAAAACTGTACTATTTGGTATAAATATGTTGTTAGGTAACATCTCAACAATATAACATATGTCATTTTTATATATATTATATTGTTGTGCATTGCACCTAACCACTATATACTAAAGGCTATATCTCCGAAACTTCTGCACATATTTTAACGAAATAAAGCTCAAATTGAAGAGCATTGCCCCCTTTATGATGTGAGTGCAAGCAGAGTCCTCTACCGTAGACGGGAAGTTACCTTGTATATATCATATTTGGTACTTTCTAACTGTTTTTTGCAGAATATAACAGATTTTATCCCATAATATGTCTCATTGCCTCATAACAATATGGCTGACGAATGACAACCGAGGAGTAAGAACATGTACCATTCAGAACTACATACAGCGCACTCGGTATATGGTGCATTTTCTTTATTTCTTGATGAACAAACAATAATTTTATACTATTAAGGGTTGAAATTTTGCATCACCCTGTATATTTTTTCTACACAACTACCAAATATACTACCTAAGTGTTGCACACATGATAAAGGGGAAAGAAAATCTATAGATTACAAGAAAAAATGTAAAAAATGAAGTTAGTACCTGTTGTTATACTTGAAGCAATTTAACCCTTGCAGGATTGATGAGACCACGTGACACTCATCTTAAGTCGAAAAAGTATGTCTTCAAACACTATTTTCTTCAATTTTCTTCAAAACTGTACTATAAGGTATAAATATGTTGTTAGGTAACATCTCAACAATATAACATATGTCATTTTTATATATATTATATTGTTGTGCATTGCACCTAACCACTATATACTAAAGGCTATATCTCCGAAACTTCTGCACATATTTTAACGAAATAAAGCTCAAATTGAAGAGCATTGCCCCCTTTATGATGTGACTGCAAGCAGAGTCCTCTACCGTAGACGGGAAGTTACCTTGTATATATCATATTTGGTACTTTCTAACTGTTTTTTGCAGAATATAACAGATTTTATCCCATAATATGTCTCATTGCCTCATAACAATATGGCTGACGAATGACAACCGAGGAGTAAGAACATGTACCATTCAGAACTACATACAGCGCACTCGGTATATGGTGCATTTTCTTTATTTCTTGATGAACAAACAATAATTTTATACTATTAAGGGTTGAAATTTTGCATCACCCTGTATATTTTTTCTACACAACTACCAAATATACTACCTAAGTGTTGCACACATGATAAAGGGGAAAGAAAATCTATAGATTACAAGAAAAAATGTAAAAAATGAAGTTAGTACCTGTTGTTATACTTGAAGCAATTTAACCCTTGCAGGATTGATGAGACCACGTGACACTCATCTTAAGTCGAAAAAGTATGTCTTCAAACACTATTTTCTTCAATTTTCTTCAAAACTGTACTATTTGGTATAAATATGTTGTTAGGTAACATCTCAACAATATAACATATGTCATTTTTATATATATTATATTGTTGTGCATTGCACCTAACCACTATATACTAAAGGCTATATCTCCGAAACTTCTGCACATATTTTAACGAAATAAAGCTCAAATTGAAGAGCATTGCCCCCTTTATGATGTGACTGCAAGCAGAGTCCTCTAACGAAGACGGGAAGTTACCTTGTATATATCATATTTGGTACTTTCTAACTGTTTTTTGCAGAATATAACAGATTTTATCCCATAATATGTCTCATTGCCTCATAACAATATGGCTGACGAATGACAACCGAGGAGTAAGAACATGTACCATTCAGAACTACATACAGCGCACTCGGTATATGGTGCATTTTCTTTATTTCTTGATGAACAAACAATAATTTTATACTATTAAGGGTTGAAATTTTGCATCACCCTGTATATTTTTTCTACACAACTACCAAATATACTACCTAAGTGTTGCACACATGATAAAGGGGAAAGAAAATCTATAGATTACAAGAAAAAATGTAAAAAATGAAGTTAGTACCTGTTGTTATACTTGAAGCAATTTAACCCTTGCAGGATTGATGAGACCACGTGACACTCATCTTAAGTCGAAAAAGTATGTCTTCAAACACTATTTTCTTCAATTTTCTTCAAAACTGTACTATTTGGTATAAATATGTTGTTAGGTAACATCTCAACAATATAACATATGTCATTTTTATATATATTATATTGTTGTGCATTGCACCTAACCACTATATACTAAAGGCTATATCTCCGAAACTTCTGCACATATTTTAACGAAATAAAGCTCAAATTGAAGAGCATTGCCCCCTTTATGATGTGAGTGCAAGCAGAGTCCTCTAACGTAGACGGGAAGTTACCTTGTATATATCATATTTGGTACTTTCTAACTGTTTTTTGCAGAATATAACAGATTTTATCCCATAATATGTCTCATTGCCTCATAACAATATGGCTGACGAATGACAACCGAGGAGTAAGAACATGTACCATTCAGAACTACATACAGCGCACTCGGTATATGGTGCATTTTCTTTATTTCTTGATGAACAAACAATAATTTTATACTATTAAGGGTTGAAATTTTGCATCACCCTGTATATTTTTTCTACACAACTACCAAATATACTACCTAAGTGTTGCACACATGATAAAGGGGAAAGAAAATCTATAGATTACAAGAAAAAATGTAAAAAATGAAGTTAGTACCTGTTGTTATACTTGAAGCAATTTAACCCTTGCAGGATTGATGAGACCACGTGACACTCATCTTAAGTCGAAAAAGTATGTCTTCAAACACTATTTTCTTCAATTTTCTTCAAAACTGTACTATAAGGTATAAATATGTTGTTAGGTAACATCTCAACAATATAACATATGTCATTTTTATATATATTATATTGTTGTGCATTGCACCTAACCACTATATACTAAAGGCTATATCTCCGAAACTTCTGCACATATTTTAACGAAATAAAGCTCAAATTGAAGAGCATTGCCCCCTTTATGATGTGAGTGCAAGCAGAGTCCTCTACCGTAGACGGAAAGTTACCTTGTATATATCATATTTGGTACTTCTAACTGTTTTTTGCAGAATATAAAAGATTTTATCCCATAATATGTCTCATTGCCTCATAACAATATGGCTGACGAATGACAACCGAGGAGTAAGAACATGTACCATTCAGAACTACATACAGCGCACTCGGTATATGGTGCATTTTCTTTATTTCTTGATGAACAAACAATAATTTTATACTATTAAGGGTTGAAATTTTGCATCACCCTGTATATTTTTTCTACACAACTACCAAATATACTACCTAAGTGTTGCACACATGATAAAGGGGAAAGAAAATCTATAGATTACAAGAAAAAATGTAAAAAATGAAGTTAGTACCTGTTGTTATACTTGAAGCAATTTAACCCTTGCAGGATTGATGAGACCACGTGACACTCATCTTAAGTCGAAAAAGTATGTCTTCAAACACTATTTTCTTCAATTTTCTTCAAAACTGTACTATTTGGTATAAATATGTTGTTAGGTAACATCTCAACAATATAACATATGTCATTTTTATATATATTATATTGTTGTGCATTGCACCTAACCACTATATACTAAAGGCTATATCTCCGAAACTTCTGCACATATTTTAACGAAATAAAGCTCAAATTGAAGAGCATTGCCCCCTTTATGATGTGAGTGCAAGCAGAGTCCTCTACCGTAGACGGGAAGTTACCTTGTATATATCATATTTGGTACTTTCTAACTGTTTTTTGCAGAATATAACAGATTTTATCCCATAATATGTCTCATTGCCTCATAACAATATGGCTGACGAATGACAACCGAGGAGTAAGAACATGTACCATTCAGAACTACATACAGCGCACTCGGTATATGGTGCATTTTCCTTATTTCTTGATGAACAAACAATAATTTTATACTATTAAGGGTTGAAATTTTGCATCACCCTGTATATTTTTTCTACACAACTACCAAATATACTACCTAAGTGTTGCACACATGATAAAGGGGAAAGAAAATCTATAGATTACAAGAAAAAATGTAAAAAATGAAGTTAGTACCTGTTGTTATACTTGAAGCAATTTAACCCTTGCAGGATTGATGAGACCACGTGACACTCATCTTAAGTCGAAAAAGTATGTCTTCAAACACTATTTTCTTCAATTTTCTTCAAAACTGTACTATAAGGTATAAATATGTTGTTAGGTAACATCTCAACAATATAACATATGTCATTTTTATATATATTATATTGTTGTGCATTGCACCTAACCACTATATACTAAAGGCTATATCTCCGAAACTTCTGCACATATTTTAACGAAATAAAGCTCAAATTGAAGAGCATTGCCCCCTTTATGATGTGACTGCAAGCAGAGTCCTCTACCGTAGACGGGAAGTTACCTTGTATATATCATATTTGGTACTTTCTAACTGTTTTTTGCAGAATATAACAGATTTTATCCCATAATATGTCTCATTGCCTCATAACAATATGGCTGACGAATGACAACCGAGGAGTAAGAACATGTACCATTCAGAACTACATACAGCGCACTCGGTATATGGTGCATTTTCTTTATTTCTTGATGAACAAACAATAATTTTATACTATTAAGGGTTGAAATTTTGCATCACCCTGTATATTTTTTCTACACAACTACCAAATATACTACCTAAGTGTTGCACACATGATAAAGGGGAAAGAAAATCTATAGATTACAAGAAAAAATGTAAAAAATGAAGTTAGTACCTGTTGTTATACTTGAAGCAATTTAACCCTTGCAGGATTGATGAGACCACGTGACACTCATCTTAAGTCGAAAAAGTATGTCTTCAAACACTATTTTCTTCAATTTTCTTCAAAACTGTACTATTTGGTATAAATATGTTGTTAGGTAACATCTCAACAATATAACATATGTCATTTTTATATATATTATATTGTTGTGCATTGCACCTAACCACTATATACTAAAGGCTATATCTCCGAAACTTCTGCACATATTTTAACGAAATAAAGCTCAAATTGAAGAGCATTGCCCCCTTTATGATGTGACTGCAAGCAGAGTCCTCTAACGAAGACGGGAAGTTACCTTGTATATATCATATTTGGTACTTTCTAACTGTTTTTTGCAGAATATAACAGATTTTATCCCATAATATGTCTCATTGCCTCATAACAATATGGCTGACGAATGACAACCGAGGAGTAAGAACATGTACCATTCAGAACTACATACAGCGCACTCGGTATATGGTGCATTTTCTTTATTTCTTGATGAACAAACAATAATTTTATACTATTAAGGGTTGAAATTTTGCATCACCCTGTATATTTTTTCTACACAACTACCAAATATACTACCTAAGTGTTGCACACATGATAAAGGGGAAAGAAAATCTATAGATTACAAGAAAAAATGTAAAAAATGAAGTTAGTACCTGTTGTTATACTTGAAGCAATTTAACCCTTGCAGGATTGATGAGACCACGTGACACTCATCTTAAGTCGAAAAAGTATGTCTTCAAACACTATTTTCTTCAATTTTCTTCAAAACTGTACTATTTGGTATAAATATGTTGTTAGGTAACATCTCAACAATATAACATATGTCATTTTTATATATATTATATTGTTGTGCATTGCACCTAACCACTATATACTAAAGGCTATATCTCCGAAACTTCTGCACATATTTTAACGAAATAAAGCTCAAATTGAAGAGCATTGCCCCCTTTATGATGTGACTGCAAGCAGAGTCCTCTAACGTAGACGGGAAGTTACCTTGTATATATCATATTTGGTACTTTCTAACTGTTTTTTGCAGAATATAACAGATTTTATCCCATAATATGTCTCATTGCCTCATAACAATATGGCTGACGAATGACAACCGAGGAGTAAGAACATGTACCATTCAGAACTACATACAGCGCACTCGGTATATGGTGCATTTTCTTTATTTCTTGATGAACAAACAATAATTTTATACTATTAAGGGTTGAAATTTTGCATCACCCTGTATATTTTTTCTACACAACTACCAAATATACTACCTAAGTGTTGCACACATGATAAAGGGGAAAGAAAATCTATAGATTACAAGAAAAAATGTAAAAAATGAAGTTAGTACCTGTTGTTATACTTGAAGCAATTTAACCCTTGCAGGATTGATGAGACCACGTGACACTCATCTTAAGTCGAAAAAGTATGTCTTCAAACACTATTTTCTTCAATTTTCTTCAAAACTGTACTATAAGGTATAAATATGTTGTTAGGTAACATCTCAACAATATAACATATGTCATTTTTATATATATTATATTGTTGTGCATTGCACCTAACCACTATATACTAAAGGCTATATCTCCGAAACTTCTGCACATATTTTAACGAAATAAAGCTCAAATTGAAGAGCATTGCCCCCTTTATGATGTGAGTGCAAGCAGAGTCCTCTACCGTAGACGGAAAGTTACCTTGTATATATCATATTTGGTACTTCTAACTGTTTTTTGCAGAATATAAAAGATTTTATCCCATAATATGTCTCATTGCCTCATAACAATATGGCTGACGAATGACAACCGAGGAGTAAGAACATGTACCATTCAGAACTACATACAGCGCACTCGGTATATGGTGCATTTTCTTTATTTCTTGATGAACAAACAATAATTTTATACTATTAAGGGTTGAAATTTTGCATCACCCTGTATATTTTTTCTACACAACTACCAAATATACTACCTAAGTGTTGCACACATGATAAAGGGGAAAGAAAATCTATAGATTACAAGAAAAAATGTAAAAAATGAAGTTAGTACCTGTTGTTATACTTGAAGCAATTTAACCCTTGCAGGATTGATGAGACCACGTGACACTCATCTTAAGTCGAAAAAGTATGTCTTCAAACACTATTTTCTTCAATTTTCTTCAAAACTGTACTATTTGGTATAAATATGTTGTTAGGTAACATCTCAACAATATAACATATGTCATTTTTATATATATTATATTGTTGTGCATTGCACCTAACCACTATATACTAAAGGCTATATCTCCGAAACTTCTGCACATATTTTAACGAAATAAAGCTCAAATTGAAGAGCATTGCCCCCTTTATGATGTGACTGCAAGCAGAGTCCTCTAACGTAGACGGGAAGTTACCTTGTATATATCATATTTGGTACTTTCTAACTGTTTTTTGCAGAATATAACAGATTTTATCCCATAATATGTCTCATTGCCTCATAACAATATGGCTGACGAATGACAACCGAGGAGTAAGAACATATACCATTCAGAACTACATACAGCGCAATCGGTATATGGTGCATTTTCTTTATTTCTTGATGAACAAACAATAATTTTATACTATTAAGGGTTGAAATTTTGCATCACCCTGTATATTTTTTCTACACAACTACCAAATATACTACCTAAGTGTTGCACACATGATAAAGGGGAAAGAAAATCTATAGATTACAAGAAAAAATGTAAAAAATGAAGTTAGTACCTGTTGTTATACTTGAAGCAATTTAACCCTTGCAGGATTGATGAGACCACGTGACACTCATCTTAAGTCGAAAAAGTATGTCTTCAAACACTATTTTCTTCAATTTTCTTCAAAACTGTACTATAAGGTATAAATATGTTGTTAGGTAACATCTCAACAATATAACATATGTCATTTTTATATATATTATATTGTTGTGCATTGCAACTAACCACTATATACTAAAGGCTATATCTCCGAAACTTCTGCACATATTTTAACGAAATAAAGCTCAAATTGAAGAGCATTGCCCCCTTTATGATGTGACTGCAAGCAGAGTCCTCTAACGTAGACGGGAAGTTACCTTGTATATATCATATTTGGTACTTTCTAACTGTTTTTTGCAGAATATAACAGATTTTATCCCATAATATGTCTCATTGCCTCATAACAATATGGCTGACGAATGACAACCGAGGAGTAAGAACATGTACCATTCAGAACTACATACAGCGCACTCGGTATATGGTGCATTTTCTTTATTTCTTGATGAACAAACAATAATTTTATACTATTAAGGGTTGAAATTTTGCATCACCCTGTATATTTTTTCTACACAACTACCAAATATACTACCTAAGTGTTGCACACATGATAAAGGGGAAAGAAAATCTATAGATTACAAGAAAAAATGTAAAAAATGAAGTTAGTACCTGTTGTTATACTTGAAGCAATTTAACCCTTGCAGGATTGATGAGACCACGTGACACTCATCTTAAGTCGAAAAAGTATGTCTTCAAACACTATTTTCTTCAATTTTCTTCAAAACTGTACTATTTGGTATAAATATGTTGTTAGGTAACATCTCAACAATATAACATATGTCATTTTTATATATATTATATTGTTGTGCATTGCACCTAACCACTATATACTAAAGGCTATATCTCCGAAACTTCTGCACATATTTTAACGAAATAAAGCTCAAATTGAAGAGCATTGCCCCCTTTATGATGTGACTGCAAGCAGAGTCCTCTAACGTAGACGGGAAGTTACCTTGTATATATCATATTTGGTACTTTCTAACTGTTTTTTGCAGAATATAACAGATTTTATCCCATAATATGTCTCATTGCCTCATAACAATATGGCTGACGAATGACAACCGAGGAGTAAGAACATGTACCATTCAGAACTACATACAGCGCACTCGGTATATGGTGCATTTTCTTTATTTCTTGATGAACAAACAATAATTTTATACTATTAAGGGTTGAAATTTTGCATCACCCTGTATATTTTTTCTACACAACTACCAAATATACTACCTAGGTGTTGCACACATGATAAAGGGGAAAGAAAATCTATAGATTACAAGAAAAAATGTAAAAAATGAAGTTAGTACCTGTTGTTATACTTGAAGCAATTTTACCCTTGCAGGATTGATGAGACCACGTGACACTCATCTTAAGTCGAAAAAGTATGTCTTCAAACACTATTTTCTTCAATTTTCTTCAAAACTGTACTATAAGGTATAAATATGTTGTTAGGTAACATCTCAACAATATAACATATGTCATTTTTATATATATTATATTGTTGTGCATTGCACCTAACCACTATATACTAAAGGCTATATCTCCGAAACTTCTGCACATATTTTAACGAAATAAAGCTCAAATTGAAGAGCATTGCCCCCTTTATGATGTGACTGCAAGCAGAGTCCTCTAACGTAGACGGGAAGTTACCTTGTATATATCATATTTGGTACTTTCTAACTGTTTTTTGCAGAATATAACAGATTTTATCCCATAATATGTCTCATTGCCTCATAACAATATGGCTGACGAATGACAACCGAGGAGTAAGAACATGTACCATTCAGAACTACATACAGCGCACTCGGTATATGGTGCATTTTCTTTATTTCTTGATGAACAAACAATAATTTTATACTATTAAGGGTTGAAATTTTGCATCACCCTGTATATTTTTTCTACACAACTACCAAATATACTACCTAAGTGTTGCACACATGATAAAGGGGAAAGAAAATCTATAGATTACAAGAAAAAATGTAAAAAATGAAGTTAGTACCTGTTGTTATACTTGAAGCAATTTAACCCTTGCAGGATTGATGAGACCACGTGACACTCATCTTAAGTCGAAAAAGTATGTCTTCAAACACTATTTTCTTCAATTTTCTTCAAAACTGTACTATTTGGTATAAATATGTTGTTAGGTAACATCTCAACAATATAACATATGTCATTTTTATATATATTATATTGTTGTGCATTGCACCTAACCACTATATACTAAAGGCTATATCTCCGAAACTTCTGCACATATTTTAACGAAATAAAGCTCAAATTGAAGAGCATTGCCCCCTTTATGATGTGAGTGCAAGCAGAGTCCTCTACCGTAGACGGGAAGTTGCCTTGTATATATCATATTTGGTACTTTCTAACTGTTTTTTGCAGAATATAACAGATTTTATCCCATAATATGTCTCATTGCCTCATAACAATATGGCTGACGAATGACAACCGAGGAGTAAGAACATGTACCATTCAGAACTACATACAGCGCACTCGGTATATGGTGCATTTTCTTTATTTCTTGATGAACAAACAATAATTTTATACTATTAAGGGTTGAAATTTTGCATCACCCTGTATATTTTTTCTACACAACTACCAAATATACTACCTAAGTGTTGCACACATGATAAAGGGGAAAGAAAATCTATAGATTACAAGAAAAAATGTAAAAAATGAAGTTAGTACCTGTTGTTATACTTGAAGCAATTTAACCCTTGCAGGATTGATGAGACCACGTGACACTCATCTTAAGTCGAAAAAGTATGTCTTCAAACACTATTTTCTTCAATTTTCTTCAAAACTGTACTATAAGGTATAAATATGTTGTTAAGTAACATCTCAACAATATAACATATGTCATTTTTATATATATTATATTGTTGTGCATTGCACCTAACCACTATATACTAAAGGCTATATCTCCGAAACTTCTGCACATATTTTAACGAAATAAAGCTCAAATTGAAGAGCATTGCCCCCTTTATGATGTGAGTGCAAGCAGAGTCCTCTAACGTAGACGGGAAGTTACCTTGTATATATCATATTTGGTACTTTCTAACTGTTTTTTGCAGAATATAACAGATTTTATCCCATAATATGTCTCATTGCCTCATAACAATATGGCTGACGAATGACAACCGAGGAGTAAGAACATGTACCATTCAGAACTACATACAGCGCACTCGGTATATGGTGCATTTTCTTTATTTCTTGATGAACAAACAATAATTTTATACTATTAAGGGTTGAAATTTTGCATCACCCTGTATATTTTTTCTACACAACTACCAAATATACTACCTAAGTGTTGCACACATGATAAAGGGGAAAGAAAATCTATAGATTACAAGAAAAAATGTAAAAAATGAAGTTAGTACCTGTTGTTATACTTGAAGCAATTTAACCCTTGCAGGATTGATGAGACCACGTGACACTCATCTTAAGCCGAAAAAGTATGTCTTCAAACACTATTTTCTTCAATTTTCTTCAAAACTGTACTATAAGGTATAAATATGTTGTTAGGTAACATCTCAACAATATAACATATGTCATTTTTATATATATTATATTGTTGTGCATTGCACCTAACCACTATATACTAAAGGCTATATCTCCGAAACTTCTGCACATATTTTAACGAAATAAAGCTCAAATTGAAGAGCATTGCCCCCTTTATGATGTGACTGCAAGCAGAGTCCTCTAACGTAGACGGGAAGTTACCTTGTATATATCATATTTGGTACTTTCTAACTGTTTTTTGCAGAATATAACAGATTTTATCCCATAATATGTCTCATTGCCTCATAACAATATGGCTGACGAATGACAACCGAGGAGTAAGAACATATACCATTCAGAACTACATACAGCGCAATCGGTATATGGTGCATTTTCTTTATTTCTTGATGAACAAACAATAATTTTATACTATTAAGGGTTGAAATTTTGCATCACCCTGTATATTTTTTCTACACAACTACCAAATATACTACCTAAGTGTTGCACACATGATAAAGGGGAAAGAAAATCTATAGATTACAAGAAAAAATGTAAAAAATGAAGTTAGTACCTGTTGTTATACTTGAAGCAATTTAACCCTTGCAGGATTGATGAGACCACGTGACACTCATCTTAAGTCGAAAAAGTATGTCTTCAAACACTATTTTCTTCAATTTTCTTCAAAACTGTACTATAAGGTATAAATATGTTGTTAGGTAACATCTCAACAATATAACATATGTCATTTTTATATATATTATATTGTTGTGCATTGCAACTAACCACTATATACTAAAGGCTATATCTCCGAAACTTCTGCACATATTTTAACGAAATAAAGCTCAAATTGAAGAGCATTGCCCCCTTTATGATGTGACTGCAAGCAGAGTCCTCTAACGTAGACGGGAAGTTACCTTGTATATATCATATTTGGTACTTTCTAACTGTTTTTTGCAGAATATAACAGATTTTATCCCATAATATGTCTCATTGCCTCATAACAATATGGCTGACGAATGACAACCGAGGAGTAAGAACATGTACCATTCAGAACTACATACAGCGCACTCGGTATATGGTGCATTTTCTTTATTTCTTGATGAACAAACAATAATTTTATACTATTAAGGGTTGAAATTTTGCATCACCCTGTATATTTTTTCTACACAACTACCAAATATACTACCTAAGTGTTGCACACATGATAAAGGGGAAAGAAAATCTATAGATTACAAGAAAAAATGTAAAAAATGAAGTTAGTACCTGTTGTTATACTTGAAGCAATTTAACCCTTGCAGGATTGATGAGACCACGTGACACTCATCTTAAGTCGAAAAAGTATGTCTTCAAACACTATTTTCTTCAATTTTCTTCAAAACTGTACTATTTGGTATAAATATGTTGTTAGGTAACATCTCAACAATATAACATATGTCATTTTTATATATATTATATTGTTGTGCATTGCACCTAACCACTATATACTAAAGGCTATATCTCCGAAACTTCTGCACATATTTTAACGAAATAAAGCTCAAATTGAAGAGCATTGCCCCCTTTATGATGTGAGTGCAAGCAGAGTCCTCTACCGTAGACGGAAAGTTACCTTGTATATATCATATTTGGTACTTTCTAACTGTTTTTTGCAGAATATAAAAGATTTTATCCCATAATATGTCTCATTGCCTCATAACAATATGGCTGACGAATGACAACCGAGGAGTAAGAACATGTACCATTCAGAACTACATACAGCGCACTCGGTATATGGTGCATTTTCTTTATTTCTTGATGAACAAACAATAATTTTATACTATTAAGGGTTGAAATTTTGCATCACCCTGTATATTTTTTCTACACAACTACCAAATATACTACCTAAGTGTTGCACACATGATAAAGGGGAAAGAAAATCTATAGATTACAAGAAAAAATGTAAAAAATGAAGTTAGTACCTGTTGTTATACTTGAAGCAATTTAACCCTTGCAGGATTGATGAGACCACGTGACACTCATCTTAAGTCGAAAAAGTATGTCTTCAAACACTATTTTCTTCAATTTTCTTCAAAACTGTACTATAAGGTATAAATATGTTGTTAGGTAACATCTCAACAATATAACATATGTCATTTTTATATATATTATATTGTTGTGCATTGCACCTAACCACTATATACTAAAGGCTATATCTCCGAAACTTCTGCACATATTTTAACGAAATAAAGCTCAAATTGAAGAGCATTGCCCCCTTTATGATGTGACTGCAAGCAGAGTCCTCTAACGTAGACGGGAAGTTACCTTGTATATATCATATTTGGTACTTTCTAACTGTTTTTTGCAGAATATAACAGATTTTATCCCATAATATGTCTCATTGCCTCATAACAATATGGCTGACGAATGACAACCGAGGAGTAAGAACATATACCATTCAGAACTACATACAGCGCAATCGGTATATGGTGCATTTTCTTTATTTCTTGATGAACAAACAATAATTTTATAGTATTAAGGGTTGAAATTTTGCATCACCCTGTATATTTTTTCTACACAACTACCAAATATACTACCTAAGTGTTGCACACATGATAAAGGGGAAAGAAAATCTATAGATTACAAGAAAAAATGTAAAAAATGAAGTTAGTACCTGTTGTTATACTTGAAGCAATTTAACCCTTGCAGGATTGATGAGACCACGTGACACTCATCTTAAGTCGAAAAAGTATGTCTTCAAACACTATTTTCTTCAATTTTCTTCAAAACTGTACTATAAGGTATAAATATGTTGTTAGGTAACATCTCAACAATATAACATATGTCATTTTTATATATATTATATTGTTGTGCATTGCAACTAACCACTATATACTAAAGGCTATATCTCCGAAACTTCTGCACATATTTTAACGAAATAAAGCTCAAATTGAAGAGCATTGCCCCCTTTATGATGTGACTGCAAGCAGAGTCCTCTAACGTAGACGGGAAGTTACCTTGTATATATCATATTTGGTACTTTCTAACTGTTTTTTGCAGAATATAACAGATTTTATCCCATAATATGTCTCATTGCCTCATAACAATATGGCTGACGAATGACAACCGAGGAGTAAGAACATGTACCATTCAGAACTACATACAGCGCACTCGGTATATGGTGCATTTTCTTTATTTCTTGATGAACAAACAATAATTTTATACTATTAAGGGTTGAAATTTTGCATCACCCTGTATATTTTTTCTACACAACTACCAAATATACTACCTAAGTGTTGCACACATGATAAAGGGGAAAGAAAATCTATAGATTACAAGAAAAAATGTAAAAAATGAAGTTAGTACCTGTTGTTATACTTGAAGCAATTTAACCCTTGCAGGATTGATGAGACCACGTGACACTCATCTTAAGTCGAAAAAGTATGTCTTCAAACACTATTTTCTTCAATTTTCTTCAAAACTGTACTATTTGGTATAAATATGTTGTTAGGTAACATCTCAACAATATAACATATGTCATTTTTATATATATTATATTGTTGTGCATTGCACCTAACCACTATATACTAAAGGCTATATCTCCGAAACTTCTGCACATATTTTAACGAAATAAAGCTCAAATTGAAGAGCATTGCCCCCTTTATGATGTGACTGCAAGCAGAGTCCTCTAACGTAGACGGGAAGTTACCTTGTATATATCATATTTGGTACTTTCTAACTGTTTTTTGCAGAATATAACAGATTTTATCCCATAATATGTCTCATTGCCTCATAACAATATGGCTGACGAATGACAACCGAGGAGTAAGAACATGTACCATTCAGAACTACATACAGCGCACTCGGTATATGGTGCATTTTCTTTATTTCTTGATGAACAAACAATAATTTTATACTATTAAGGGTTGAAATTTTGCATCACCCTGTATATTTTTTCTACACAACTACCAAATATACTACCTAAGTGTTGCACACATGATAAAGGGGAAAGAAAATCTATAGATTACAAGAAAAAATGTAAAAAATGAAGTTAGTACCTGTTGTTATACTTGAAGCAATTTAACCCTTGCAGGATTGATGAGACCACGTGACACTCATCTTAAGTCGAAAAAGTATGTCTTCAAACACTATTTTCTTCAATTTTCTTCAAAACTGTACTATTTGGTATAAATATGTTGTTAGGTAACATCTCAACAATATAACATATGTCATTTTTATATATATTATATTGTTGTGCATTGCACCTAACCACTATATACTAAAGGCTATATCTCCGAAACTTCTGCACATATTTTAACGAAATAAAGCTCAAATTGAAGAGCATTGCCCCCTTTATGATGTGAGTGCAAGCAGAGTCCTCTACCGTAGACGGAAAGTTACCTTGTATATATCATATTTGGTACTTTCTAACTGTTTTTTGCAGAATATAAAAGATTTTATCCCATAATATGTCTCATTGCCTCATAACAATATGGCTGACGAATGACAACCGAGGAGTAAGAACATGTACCATTCAGAACTACATACAGCGCACTCGGTATATGGTGCATTTTCTTTATTTCTTGATGAACAAACAATAATTTTATACTATTAAGGGTTGAAATTTTGCATCACCCTGTATATTTTTTCTACACAACTACCAAATATACTACCTAAGTGTTGCACACATGATAAAGGGGAAAGAAAATCTATAGATTACAAGAAAAAATGTAAAAAATGAAGTTAGTACCTGTTGTTATACTTGAAGCAATTTAACCCTTGCAGGATTGATGAGACCACGTGACACTCATCTTAAGTCGAAAAAGTATGTCTTCAAACACTATTTTCTTCAATTTTCTTCAAATTGTACTATAAGGTATAAATATGTTGTTAGGTAACATCTCAACAATATAACATATGTCATTTTTATATATATTATATTGTTGTGCATTGCACCTAACCACTATATACTAAAGGCTATATCTCCGAAACTTCTGCACATATTTTAACGAAATAAAGCTCAAATTGAAGAGCATTGCCCCCTTTATGATGTGACTGCAAGCAGAGTCCTCTAACGTAGACGGGAAGTTACCTTGTATATATCATATTTGGTACTTTCTAACTGTTTTTTGCAGAATATAACAGATTTTATCCCATAATATGTCTCATTGCCTCATAACAATATGGCTGACGAATGACAACCGAGGAGTAAGAACATATACCATTCAGAACTACATACAGCGCAATCGGTATATGGTGCATTTTCTTTATTTCTTGATGAACAAACAATAATTTTATAGTATTAAGGGTTGAAATTTTGCATCACCCTGTATATTTTTTCTACACAACTACCAAATATACTACCTAAGTGTTGCACACATGATAAAGGGGAAAGAAAATCTATAGATTACAAGAAAAAATGTAAAAAATGAAGTTAGTACCTGTTGTTATACTTGAAGCAATTTAACCCTTGCAGGATTGATGAGACCACGTGACACTCATCTTAAGTCGAAAAAGTATGTCTTCAAACACTATTTTCTTCAATTTTCTTCAAAACTGTACTATAAGGTATAAATATGTTGTTAGGTAACATCTCAACAATATAACATATGTCATTTTTATATATATTATATTGTTGTGCATTGCAACTAACCACTATATACTAAAGGCTATATCTCCGAAACTTCTGCACATATTTTAACGAAATAAAGCTCAAATTGAAGAGCATTGCCCCCTTTATGATGTGACTGCAAGCAGAGTCCTCTAACGTAGACGGGAAGTTACCTTGTATATATCATATTTGGTACTTTCTAACTGTTTTTTGCAGAATATAACAGATTTTATCCCATAATATGTCTCATTGCCTCATAACAATATGGCTGACGAATGACAACCGAGGAGTAAGAACATGTACCATTCAGAACTACATACAGCGCACTCGGTATATGGTGCATTTTCTTTATTTCTTGATGAACAAACAATAATTTTATACTATTAAGGGTTGAAATTTTGCATCACCCTGTATATTTTTTCTACACAACTACCAAATATACTACCTAAGTGTTGCACACATGATAAAGGGGAAAGAAAATCTATAGATTACAAGAAAAAATGTAAAAAATGAAGTTAGTACCTGTTGTTATACTTGAAGCAATTTAACCCTTGCAGGATTGATGAGACCACGTGACACTCATCTTAAGTCGAAAAAGTATGTCTTCAAACACTATTTTCTTCAATTTTCTTCAAAACTGTACTATTTGGTATAAATATGTTGTTAGGTAACATCTCAACAATATAACATATGTCATTTTTATATATATTATATTGTTGTGCATTGCACCTAACCACTATATACTAAAGGCTATATCTCCGAAACTTCTGCACATATTTTAACGAAATAAAGCTCAAATTGAAGAGCATTGCCCCCTTTATGATGTGACTGCAAGCAGAGTCCTCTAACGTAGACGGGAAGTTACCTTGTATATATCATATTTGGTACTTTCTAACTGTTTTTTGCAGAATATAACAGATTTTATCCCATAATATGTCTCATTGCCTCATAACAATATGGCTGACGAATGACAACCGAGGAGTAAGAACATGTACCATTCAGAACTACATACAGCGCACTCGGTATATGGTGCATTTTCTTTATTTCTTGATGAACAAACAATAATTTTATACTATTAAGGGTTGAAATTTTGCATCACCCTGTATATTTTTTCTACACAACTACCAAATATACTACCTAAGTGTTGCACACATGATAAAGGGGAAAGAAAATCTATAGATTACAAGAAAAAATGTAAAAAATGAAGTTAGTACCTGTTGTTATACTTGAAGCAATTTAACCCTTGCAGGATTGATGAGACCACGTGACACTCATCTTAAGTCGAAAAAGTATGTCTTCAAACACTATTTTCTTCAATTTTCTTCAAAACTGTACTATAAGGTATAAATATGTTGTTAGGTAACATCTCAACAATATAACATATGTCATTTTTATATATATTATATTGTTGTGCATTGCACCTAACCACTATATACTAAAGGCTATATCTCCGAAACTTCTGCACATATTTTAACGAAATAAAGCTCAAATTGAAGAGCATTGCCCCCTTTATGATGTGACTGCAAGCAGAGTCCTCTAACGTAGACGGGAAGTTACCTTGTATATATCATATTTGGTACTTTCTAACTGTTTTTTGCAGAATATAACAGATTTTATCCCATAATATGTCTCATTGCCTCATAACAATATGGCTGACGAATGACAACCGAGGAGTAAGAACATGTACCATTCAGAACTACATACAGCGCACTCGGTATATGGTGCATTTTCTTTATTTCTTGATGAACAAACAATAATTTTATACTATTAAGGGTTGAAATTTTGCATCACCCTGTATATTTTTTCTACACAACTACCAAATATACTACCTAAGTGTTGCACACATGATAAAGGGGAAAGAAAATCTATAGATTACAAGAAAAAATGTAAAAAATGAAGTTAGTACCTGTTGTTATACTTGAAGCAATTTAACCCTTGCAGGATTGATGAGACCACGTGACACTCATCTTAAGTCGAAAAAGTATGTCTTCAAACACTATTTTCTTCAATTTTCTTCAAAACTGTACTATTTGGTATAAATATGTTGTTAGGTAACATCTCAACAATATAACATATGTCATTTTTATATATATTATATTGTTGTGCATTGCACCTAACCACTATATACTAAAGGCTATATCTCCGAAACTTCTGCACATATTTTAACGAAATAAAGCTCAAATTGAAGAGCATTGCCCCCTTTATGATGTGAGTGCAAGCAGAGTCCTCTACCGTAGACGGGAAGTTGCCTTGTATATATCATATTTGGTACTTTCTAACTGTTTTTTGCAGAATATAACAGATTTTATCCCATAATATGTCTCATTGCCTCATAACAATATGGCTGACGAATGACAACCGAGGAGTAAGAACATGTACCATTCAGAACTACATACAGCGCACTCGGTATATGGTGCATTTTCTTTATTTCTTGATGAACAAACAATAATTTTATACTATTAAGGGTTGAAATTTTGCATCACCCTGTATATTTTTTCTACACAACTACCAAATATACTACCTAAGTGTTGCACACATGATAAAGGGGAAAGAAAATCTATAGATTACAAGAAAAAATGTAAAAAATGAAGTTAGTACCTGTTGTTATACTTGAAGCAATTTAACCCTTGCAGGATTGATGAGACCACGTGACACTCATCTTAAGTCGAAAAAGTATGTCTTCAAACACTATTTTCTTCAATTTTCTTCAAAACTGTACTATAAGGTATAAATATGTTGTTAAGTAACATCTCAACAATATAACATATGTCATTTTTATATATATTATATTGTTGTGCATTGCACCTAACCACTATATACTAAAGGCTATATCTCCGAAACTTCTGCACATATTTTAACGAAATAAAGCTCAAATTGAAGAGCATTGCCCCCTTTATGATGTGAGTGCAAGCAGAGTCCTCTAACGTAGACGGGAAGTTACCTTGTATATATCATATTTGGTACTTTCTAACTGTTTTTTGCAGAATATAACAGATTTTATCCCATAATATGTCTCATTGCCTCATAACAATATGGCTGACGAATGACAACCGAGGAGTAAGAACATGTACCATTCAGAACTACATACAGCGCACTCGGTATATGGTGCATTTTCTTTATTTCTTGATGAACAAACAATAATTTTATACTATTAAGGGTTGAAATTTTGCATCACCCTGTATATTTTTTCTACACAACTACCAAATATACTACCTAAGTGTTGCACACATGATAAAGGGGAAAGAAAATCTATAGATTACAAGAAAAAATGTAAAAAATGAAGTTAGTACCTGTTGTTATACTTGAAGCAATTTAACCCTTGCAGGATTGATGAGACCACGTGACACTCATCTTAAGCCGAAAAAGTATGTCTTCAAACACTATTTTCTTCAATTTTCTTCAAAACTGTACTATAAGGTATAAATATGTTGTTAGGTAACATCTCAACAATATAACATATGTCATTTTTATATATATTATATTGTTGTGCATTGCACCTAACCACTATATACTAAAGGCTATATCTCCGAAACTTCTGCACATATTTTAACGAAATAAAGCTCAAATTGAAGAGCATTGCCCCCTTTATGATGTGACTGCAAGCAGAGTCCTCTAACGTAGACGGGAAGTTACCTTGTATATATCATATTTGGTACTTTCTAACTGTTTTTTGCAGAATATAACAGATTTTATCCCATAATATGTCTCATTGCCTCATAACAATATGGCTGACGAATGACAACCGAGGAGTAAGAACATATACCATTCAGAACTACATACAGCGCAATCGGTATATGGTGCATTTTCTTTATTTCTTGATGAACAAACAATAATTTTATACTATTAAGGGTTGAAATTTTGCATCACCCTGTATATTTTTTCTACACAACTACCAAATATACTACCTAAGTGTTGCACACATGATAAAGGGGAAAGAAAATCTATAGATTACAAGAAAAAATGTAAAAAATGAAGTTAGTACCTGTTGTTATACTTGAAGCAATTTAACCCTTGCAGGATTGATGAGACCACGTGACACTCATCTTAAGTCGAAAAAGTATGTCTTCAAACACTATTTTCTTCAATTTTCTTCAAAACTGTACTATAAGGTATAAATATGTTGTTAGGTAACATCTCAACAATATAACATATGTCATTTTTATATATATTATATTGTTGTGCATTGCAACTAACCACTATATACTAAAGGCTATATCTCCGAAACTTCTGCACATATTTTAACGAAATAAAGCTCAAATTGAAGAGCATTGCCCCCTTTATGATGTGACTGCAAGCAGAGTCCTCTAACGTAGACGGGAAGTTACCTTGTATATATCATATTTGGTACTTTCTAACTGTTTTTTGCAGAATATAACAGATTTTATCCCATAATATGTCTCATTGCCTCATAACAATATGGCTGACGAATGACAACCGAGGAGTAAGAACATGTACCATTCAGAACTACATACAGCGCACTCGGTATATGGTGCATTTTCTTTATTTCTTGATGAACAAACAATAATTTTATACTATTAAGGGTTGAAATTTTGCATCACCCTGTATATTTTTTCTACACAACTACCAAATATACTACCTAAGTGTTGCACACATGATAAAGGGGAAAGAAAATCTATAGATTACAAGAAAAAATGTAAAAAATGAAGTTAGTACCTGTTGTTATACTTGAAGCAATTTAACCCTTGCAGGATTGATGAGACCACGTGACACTCATCTTAAGCCGAAAAAGTATGTCTTCAAACACTATTTTCTTCAATTTTCTTCAAAACTGTACTATAAGGTATAAATATGTTGTTAGGTAACATCTCAACAATATAACATATGTCATTTTTATATATATTATATTGTTGTGCATTGCACCTAACCACTATATACTAAAGGCTATATCTCCGAAACTTCTGCACATATTTTAACGAAATAAAGCTCAAATTGAAGAGCATTGCCCCCTTTATGATGTGACTGCAATCAGAGTCCTCTAACGTAGACGGGAAGTTACCTTGTATATATCATATTTGGTACTTTCTAACTGTTTTTTGCAGAATATAACAGATTTTATCCCATAATATGTCTCATTGCCTCATAACAATATGGCTGACGAATGACAACCGAGGAGTAAGAACATATACCATTCAGAACTACATACAGCGCAATCGGTATATGGTGCATTTTCTTTATTTCTTGATGAACAAACAATAATTTTATACTATTAAGGGTTGAAATTTTGCATCACCCTGTATATTTTTTCTACACAACTACCAAATATACTACCTAAGTGTTGCACACATGATAAAGGGGAAAGAAAATCTATAGATTACAAGAAAAAATGTAAAAAATGAAGTTAGTACCTGTTGTTATACTTGAAGCAATTTAACCCTTGCAGGATTGATGAGACCACGTGACACTCATCTTAAGTCGAAAAAGTATGTCTTCAAACACTATTTTCTTCAATTTTCTTCAAAACTGTACTATAAGGTATAAATATGTTGTTAGGTAACATCTCAACAATATAACATATGTCATTTTTATATATATTATATTGTTGTGCATTGCAACTAACCACTATATACTAAAGGCTATATCTCCGAAACTTCTGCACATATTTTAACGAAATAAAGCTCAAATTGAAGAGCATTGCCCCCTTTATGATGTGACTGCAAGCAGAGTCCTCTAACGTAGACGGGAAGTTACCTTGTATATATCATATTTGGTACTTTCTAACTGTTTTTTGCAGAATATAACAGATTTTATCCCATAATATGTCTCATTGCCTCATAACAATATGGCTGACGAATGACAACCGAGGAGTAAGAACATGTACCATTCAGAACTACATACAGCGCACTCGGTATATGGTGCATTTTCTTTATTTCTTGATGAACAAACAATAATTTTATACTATTAAGGGTTGAAATTTTGCATCACCCTGTATATTTTTTCTACACAACTACCAAATATACTACCTAAGTGTTGCACACATGATAAAGGGGAAAGAAAATCTATAGATTACAAGAAAAAATGTAAAAAATGAAGTTAGTACCTGTTGTTATACTTGAAGCAATTTAACCCTTGCAGGATTGATGAGACCACGTGACACTCATCTTAAGTCGAAAAAGTATGTCTTCAAACACTATTTTCTTCAATTTTCTTCAAAACTGTACTATAAGGTATAAATATGTTGTTAGGTAACATCTCAACAATATAACATATGTCATTTTTATATATATTATATTGTTGTGCATTGCAACTAACCACTATATACTAAAGGCTATATCTCCGAAACTTCTGCACATATTTTAACGAAATAAAGCTCAAATTGAAGAGCATTGCCCCCTTTATGATGTGACTGCAAGCAGAGTCCTCTAACGTAGACGGGAAGTTACCTTGTATATATCATATTTGGTACTTTCTAACTGTTTTTTGCAGAATATAACAGATTTTATCCCATAATATGTCTCATTGCCTCATAACAATATGGCTGACGAATGACAACCGAGGAGTAAGAACATGTACCATTCAGAACTACATACAGCGCACTCGGTATATGGTGCATTTTCTTTATTTCTTGATGAACAAACAATAATTTTATACTATTAAGGGTTGAAATTTTGCATCACCCTGTATATTTTTTCTACACAACTACCAAATATACTACCTAAGTGTTGCACACATGATAAAGGGGAAAGAAAATCTATAGATTACAAGAAAAAATGTAAAAAATGAAGTTAGTACCTGTTGTTATACTTGAAGCAATTTAACCCTTGCAGGATTGATGAGACCACGTGACACTCATCTTAAGTCGAAAAAGTATGTCTTCAAACACTATTTTCTTCAATTTTCTTCAAAACTGTACTATTTGGTATAAATATGTTGTTAGGTAACATCTCAACAATATAACATATGTCATTTTTATATATATTATATTGTTGTGCATTGCACCTAACCACTATATACTAAAGGCTATATCTCCGAAACTTCTGCACATATTTTAACGAAATAAAGCTCAAATTGAAGAGCATTGCCCCCTTTATGATGTGAGTGCAAGCAGAGTCCTCTAACGTAGACGGGAAGTTACCTTGTATATATCATATTTGGTACTTTCTAACTGTTTTTTGCAGAATATAACAGATTTTATCCCATAATATGTCTCATTGCCTCATAACAATATGGCTGACGAATGACAACCGAGGAGTAAGAACATGTACCATTCAGAACTACATACAGCGCACTCGGTATATGGTGCATTTTCTTTATTTCTTGATGAACAAACAATAATTTTATACTATTAAGGGTTGAAATTTTGCATCACCCTGTATATTTTTTCTACACAACTACCAAATATACTACCTAAGTGTTGCACACATGATAAAGGGGAAAGAAAATCTATAGATTACAAGAAAAAATGTAAAAAATGAAGTTAGTACCTGTTGTTATACTTGAAGCAATTTAACCCTTGCAGGATTGATGAGACCACGTGACACTCATCTTAAGTCGAAAAAGTATGTCTTCAAACACTATTTTCTTCAATTTTCTTCAAAACTGTACTATAAGGTATAAATATGTTGTTAGGTAACATCTCAACAATATAACATATGTCATTTTTATATATATTATATTGTTGTGCATTGCACCTAACCACTATATACTAAAGGCTATATCTCCGAAACTTCTGCACATATTTTAACGAAATAAAGCTCAAATTGAAGAGCATTGCCCCCTTTATGATGTGACTGCAAGCAGAGTCCTCTAACGTAGACGGGAAGTTACCTTGTATATATCATATTTGGTACTTTCTAACTGTTTTTTGCAGAATATAACAGATTTTATCCCATAATATGTCTCATTGCCTCATAACAATATGGCTGACGAATGACAACCGAGGAGTAAGAACATGTACCATTCAGAACTACATACAGCGCACTCGGTATATGGTGCATTTTCTTTATTTCTTGATGAACAAACAATAATTTTATACTATTAAGGGTTGAAATTTTGCATCACCCTGTATATTTTTTCTACACAACTACCAAATATACTACCTAAGTGTTGCACACATGATAAAGGGGAAAGAAAATCTATAGATTACAAGAAAAAATGTAAAAAATGAAGTTAGTACCTGTTGTTATACTTGAAGCAATTTAACCCTTGCAGGATTGATGAGACCACGTGACACTCATCTTAAGTCGAAAAAGTATGTCTTCAAACACTATTTTCTTCAATTTTCTTCAAAACTGTACTATTTGGTATAAATATGTTGTTAGGTAACATCTCAACAATATAACATATGTCATTTTTATATATATTATATTGTTGTGCATTGCACCTAACCACTATATACTAAAGGCTATATCTCCGAAACTTCTGCACATATTTTAACGAAATAAAGCTCAAATTGAAGAGCATTGCCCCCTTTATGATGTGAGTGCAAGCAGAGTCCTCTACCGTAGACGGGAAGTTGCCTTGTATATATCATATTTGGTACTTTCTAACTGTTTTTTGCAGAATATAACAGATTTTATCCCATAATATGTCTCATTGCCTCATAACAATATGGCTGACGAATGACAACCGAGGAGTAAGAACATGTACCATTCAGAACTACATACAGCGCACTCGGTATATGGTGCATTTTCTTTATTTCTTGATGAACAAACAATAATTTTATACTATTAAGGGTTGAAATTTTGCATCACCCTGTATATTTTTTCTACACAACTACCAAATATACTACCTAAGTGTTGCACACATGATAAAGGGGAAAGAAAATCTATAGATTACAAGAAAAAATGTAAAAAATGAAGTTAGTACCTGTTGTTATACTTGAAGCAATTTAACCCTTGCAGGATTGATGAGACCACGTGACACTCATCTTAAGTCGAAAAAGTATGTCTTCAAACACTATTTTCTTCAATTTTCTTCAAAACTGTACTATAAGGTATAAATATGTTGTTAAGTAACATCTCAACAATATAACATATGTCATTTTTATATATATTATATTGTTGTGCATTGCACCTAACCACTATATACTAAAGGCTATATCTCCGAAACTTCTGCACATATTTTAACGAAATAAAGCTCAAATTGAAGAGCATTGCCCCCTTTATGATGTGAGTGCAAGCAGAGTCCTCTAACGTAGACGGGAAGTTACCTTGTATATATCATATTTGGTACTTTCTAACTGTTTTTTGCAGAATATAACAGATTTTATCCCATAATATGTCTCATTGCCTCATAACAATATGGCTGACGAATGACAACCGAGGAGTAAGAACATGTACCATTCAGAACTACATACAGCGCACTCGGTATATGGTGCATTTTCTTTATTTCTTGATGAACAAACAATAATTTTATACTATTAAGGGTTGAAATTTTGCATCACCCTGTATATTTTTTCTACACAACTACCAAATATACTACCTAAGTGTTGCACACATGATAAAGGGGAAAGAAAATCTATAGATTACAAGAAAAAATGTAAAAAATGAAGTTAGTACCTGTTGTTATACTTGAAGCAATTTAACCCTTGCAGGATTGATGAGACCACGTGACACTCATCTTAAGCCGAAAAAGTATGTCTTCAAACACTATTTTCTTCAATTTTCTTCAAAACTGTACTATAAGGTATAAATATGTTGTTAGGTAACATCTCAACAATATAACATATGTCATTTTTATATATATTATATTGTTGTGCATTGCACCTAACCACTATATACTAAAGGCTATATCTCCGAAACTTCTGCACATATTTTAACGAAATAAAGCTCAAATTGAAGAGCATTGCCCCCTTTATGATGTGACTGCAAGCAGAGTCCTCTAACGTAGACGGGAAGTTACCTTGTATATATCATATTTGGTACTTTCTAACTGTTTTTTGCAGAATATAACAGATTTTATCCCATAATATGTCTCATTGCCTCATAACAATATGGCTGACGAATGACAACCGAGGAGTAAGAACATATACCATTCAGAACTACATACAGCGCAATCGGTATATGGTGCATTTTCTTTATTTCTTGATGAACAAACAATAATTTTATACTATTAAGGGTTGAAATTTTGCATCACCCTGTATATTTTTTCTACACAACTACCAAATATACTACCTAAGTGTTGCACACATGATAAAGGGGAAAGAAAATCTATAGATTACAAGAAAAAATGTAAAAAATGAAGTTAGTACCTGTTGTTATACTTGAAGCAATTTAACCCTTGCAGGATTGATGAGACCACGTGACACTCATCTTAAGTCGAAAAAGTATGTCTTCAAACACTATTTTCTTCAATTTTCTTCAAAACTGTACTATAAGGTATAAATATGTTGTTAGGTAACATCTCAACAATATAACATATGTCATTTTTATATATATTATATTGTTGTGCATTGCAACTAACCACTATATACTAAAGGCTATATCTCCGAAACTTCTGCACATATTTTAACGAAATAAAGCTCAAATTGAAGAGCATTGCCCCCTTTATGATGTGACTGCAAGCAGAGTCCTCTAACGTAGACGGGAAGTTACCTTGTATATATCATATTTGGTACTTTCTAACTGTTTTTTGCAGAATATAACAGATTTTATCCCATAATATGTCTCATTGCCTCATAACAATATGGCTGACGAATGACAACCGAGGAGTAAGAACATGTACCATTCAGAACTACATACAGCGCACTCGGTATATGGTGCATTTTCTTTATTTCTTGATGAACAAACAATAATTTTATACTATTAAGGGTTGAAATTTTGCATCACCCTGTATATTTTTTCTACACAACTACCAAATATACTACCTAAGTGTTGCACACATGATAAAGGGGAAAGAAAATCTATAGATTACAAGAAAAAATGTAAAAAATGAAGTTAGTACCTGTTGTTATACTTGAAGCAATTTAACCCTTGCAGGATTGATGAGACCACGTGACACTCATCTTAAGTCGAAAAAGTATGTCTTCAAACACTATTTTCTTCAATTTTCTTCAAAACTGTACTATTTGGTATAAATATGTTGTTAGGTAACATCTCAACAATATAACATATGTCATTTTTATATATATTATATTGTTGTGCATTGCACCTAACCACTATATACTAAAGGCTATATCTCCGAAACTTCTGCACATATTTTAACGAAATAAAGCTCAAATTGAAGAGCATTGCCCCCTTTATGATGTGAGTGCAAGCAGAGTCCTCTACCGTAGACGGAAAGTTACCTTGTATATATCATATTTGGTACTTTCTAACTGTTTTTTGCAGAATATAAAAGATTTTATCCCATAATATGTCTCATTGCCTCATAACAATATGGCTGACGAATGACAACCGAGGAGTAAGAACATGTACCATTCAGAACTACATACAGCGCACTCGGTATATGGTGCATTTTCTTTATTTCTTGATGAACAAACAATAATTTTATACTATTAAGGGTTGAAATTTTGCATCACCCTGTATATTTTTTCTACACAACTACCAAATATACTACCTAAGTGTTGCACACATGATAAAGGGGAAAGAAAATCTATAGATTACAAGAAAAAATGTAAAAAATGAAGTTAGTACCTGTTGTTATACTTGAAGCAATTTAACCCTTGCAGGATTGATGAGACCACGTGACACTCATCTTAAGTCGAAAAAGTATGTCTTCAAACACTATTTTCTTCAATTTTCTTCAAAACTGTACTATAAGGTATAAATATGTTGTTAGGTAACATCTCAACAATATAACATATGTCATTTTTATATATATTATATTGTTGTGCATTGCACCTAACCACTATATACTAAAGGCTATATCTCCGAAACTTCTGCACATATTTTAACGAAATAAAGCTCAAATTGAAGAGCATTGCCCCCTTTATGATGTGACTGCAAGCAGAGTCCTCTAACGTAGACGGGAAGTTACCTTGTATATATCATATTTGGTACTTTCTAACTGTTTTTTGCAGAATATAACAGATTTTATCCCATAATATGTCTCATTGCCTCATAACAATATGGCTGACGAATGACAACCGAGGAGTAAGAACATGTACCATTCAGAACTACATACAGCGCACTCGGTATATGGTGCATTTTCTTTATTTCTTGATGAACAAACAATAATTTTATACTATTAAGGGTTGAAATTTTGCATCACCCTGTATATTTTTTCTACACAACTACCAAATATACTACCTAAGTGTTGCACACATGATAAAGGGGAAAGAAAATCTATAGATTACAAGAAAAAATGTAAAAAATGAAGTTAGTACCTGTTGTTATACTTGAAGCAATTTAACCCTTGCAGGATTGATGAGACCACGTGACACTCATCTTAAGTCGAAAAAGTATGTCTTCAAACACTATTTTCTTCAATTTTCTTCAAAACTGTACTATAAGGTATAAATATGTTGTTAGGTAACATCTCAACAATATAACATATGTCATTTTTATATATATTATATTGTTGTGCATTGCACCTAACCACTATATACTAAAGGCTATATCTCCGAAACTTCTGCACATATTTTAACGAAATAAAGCTCAAATTGAAGAGCATTGCCCCCTTTATGATGTGACTGCAAGCAGAGTCCTCTAACGTAGACGGGAAGTTACCTTGTATATATCATATTTGGTACTTTCTAACTGTTTTTTGCAGAATATAACAGATTTTATCCCATAATATGTCTCATTGCCTCATAACAATATGGCTGACGAATGACAACCGAGGAGTAAGAACATGTACCATTCAGAACTACATACAGCGCACTCGGTATATGGTGCATTTTCTTTATTTCTTGATGAACAAACAATAATTTTATACTATTAAGGGTTGAAATTTTGCATCACCCTGTATATTTTTTCTACACAACTACCAAATATACTACCTAAGTGTTGCACACATGATAAAGGGGAAAGAAAATCTATAGATTACAAGAAAAAATGTAAAAAATGAAGTTAGTACCTGTTGTTATACTTGAAGCAATTTAACCCTTGCAGGATTGATGAGACCACGTGACACTCATCTTAAGTCGAAAAAGTATGTCTTCAAACACTATTTTCTTCAATTTTCTTCAAAACTGTACTATTTGGTATAAATATGTTGTTAGGTAACATCTCAACAATATAACATATGTCATTTTTATATATATTATATTGTTGTGCATTGCACCTAACCACTATATACTAAAGGCTATATCTCCGAAACTTCTGCACATATTTTAACGAAATAAAGCTCAAATTGAAGAGCATTGCCCCCTTTATGATGTGAGTGCAAGCAGAGTCCTCTACCGTAGACGGGAAGTTGCCTTGTATATATCATATTTGGTACTTTCTAACTGTTTTTTGCAGAATATAACAGATTTTATCCCATAATATGTCTCATTGCCTCATAACAATATGGCTGACGAATGACAACCGAGGAGTAAGAACATGTACCATTCAGAACTACATACAGCGCAATCGGTATATGGTGCATTTTCTTTATTTCTTGATGAACAAACAATAATTTTATACTATTAAGGGTTGAAATTTTGCATCACCCTGTATATTTTTTCTACACAACTACCAAATATACTACCTAAGTGTTGCACACATGATAAAGGGGAAAGAAAATCTATAGATTACAAGAAAAAATGTAAAAAATGAAGTTAGTACCTGTTGTTATACTTGAAGCAATTTAACCCTTGCAGGATTGATGAGACCACGTGACACTCATCTTAAGTCGAAAAAGTATGTCTTCAAACACTATTTTCTTCAATTTTCTTCAAAACTGTACTATAAGGTATAAATATGTTGTTAAGTAACATCTCAACAATATAACATATGTCATTTTTATATATATTATATTGTTGTGCATTGCACCTAACCACTATATACTAAAGGCTATATCTCCGAAACTTCTGCACATATTTTAACGAAATAAAGCTCAAATTGAAGAGCATTGCCCCCTTTATGATGTGAGTGCAAGCAGAGTCCTCTAACGTAGACGGGAAGTTACCTTGTATATATCATATTTGGTACTTTCTAACTGTTTTTTGCAGAATATAACAGATTTTATCCCATAATATGTCTCATTGCCTCATAACAATATGGCTGACGAATGACAACCGAGGAGTAAGAACATGTACCATTCAGAACTACATACAGCGCACTCGGTATATGGTGCATTTTCTTTATTTCTTGATGAACAAACAATAATTTTATACTATTAAGGGTTGAAATTTTGCATCACCCTGTATATTTTTTCTACACAACTACCAAATATACTACCTAAGTGTTGCACACATGATAAAGGGGAAAGAAAATCTATAGATTACAAGAAAAAATGTAAAAAATGAAGTTAGTACCTGTTGTTATACTTGAAGCAATTTAACCCTTGCAGGATTGATGAGACCACGTGACACTCATCTTAAGCCGAAAAAGTATGTCTTCAAACACTATTTTCTTCAATTTTCTTCAAAACTGTACTATAAGGTATAAATATGTTGTTAGGTAACATCTCAACAATATAACATATGTCATTTTTATATATATTATATTGTTGTGCATTGCACCTAACCACTATATACTAAAGGCTATATCTCCGAAACTTCTGCACATATTTTAACGAAATAAAGCTCAAATTGAAGAGCATTGCCCCCTTTATGATGTGACTGCAAGCAGAGTCCTCTAACGTAGACGGGAAGTTACCTTGTATATATCATATTTGGTACTTTCTAACTGTTTTTTGCAGAATATAACAGATTTTATCCCATAATATGTCTCATTGCCTCATAACAATATGGCTGACGAATGACAACCGAGGAGTAAGAACATATACCATTCAGAACTACATACAGCGCAATCGGTATATGGTGCATTTTCTTTATTTCTTGATGAACAAACAATAATTTTATACTATTAAGGGTTGAAATTTTGCATCACCCTGTATATTTTTTCTACACAACTACCAAATATACTACCTAAGTGTTGCACACATGATAAAGGGGAAAGAAAATCTATAGATTACAAGAAAAAATGTAAAAAATGAAGTTAGTACCTGTTGTTATACTTGAAGCAATTTAACCCTTGCAGGATTGATGAGACCACGTGACACTCATCTTAAGTCGAAAAAGTATGTCTTCAAACACTATTTTCTTCAATTTTCTTCAAAACTGTACTATAAGGTATAAATATGTTGTTAGGTAACATCTCAACAATATAACATATGTCATTTTTATATATATTATATTGTTGTGCATTGCAACTAACCACTATATACTAAAGGCTATATCTCCGAAACTTCTGCACATATTTTAACGAAATAAAGCTCAAATTGAAGAGCATTGCCCCCTTTATGATGTGACTGCAAGCAGAGTCCTCTAACGTAGACGGGAAGTTACCTTGTATATATCATATTTGGTACTTTCTAACTGTTTTTTGCAGAATATAACAGATTTTATCCCATAATATGTCTCATTGCCTCATAACAATATGGCTGACGAATGACAACCGAGGAGTAAGAACATGTACCATTCAGAACTACATACAGCGCACTCGGTATATGGTGCATTTTCTTTATTTCTTGATGAACAAACAATAATTTTATACTATTAAGGGTTGAAATTTTGCATCACCCTGTATATTTTTTCTACACAACTACCAAATATACTACCTAAGTGTTGCACACATGATAAAGGGGAAAGAAAATCTATAGATTACAAGAAAAAATGTAAAAAATGAAGTTAGTACCTGTTGTTATACTTGAAGCAATTTAACCCTTGCAGGATTGATGAGACCACGTGACACTCATCTTAAGTCGAAAAAGTATGTCTTCAAACACTATTTTCTTCAATTTTCTTCAAAACTGTACTATAAGGTATAAATATGTTGTTAGGTAACATCTCAACAATATAACATATGTCATTTTTATATATATTATATTGTTGTGCATTGCACCTAACCACTATATACTAAAGGCTATATCTCCGAAACTTCTGCACATATTTTAACGAAATAAAGCTCAAATTGAAGAGCATTGCCCCCTTTATGATGTGACTGCAAGCAGAGTCCTCTAACGTAGACGGGAAGTTACCTTGTATATATCATATTTGGTACTTTCTAACTGTTTTTTGCAGAATATAACAGATTTTATCCCATAATATGTCTCATTGCCTCATAACAATATGGCTGACGAATGACAACCGAGGAGTAAGAACATGTACCATTCAGAACTACATACAGCGCACTCGGTATATGGTGCATTTTCTTTATTTCTTGATGAACAAACAATAATTTTATACTATTAAGGGTTGAAATTTTGCATCACCCTGTATATTTTTTCTACACAACTACCAAATATACTACCTAAGTGTTGCACACATGATAAAGGGGAAAGAAAATCTATAGATTACAAGAAAAAATGTAAAAAATGAAGTTAGTACCTGTTGTTATACTTGAAGCAATTTAACCCTTGCAGGATTGATGAGACCACGTGACACTCATCTTAAGTCGAAAAAGTATGTCTTCAAACACTATTTTCTTCAATTTTCTTCAAAACTGTACTATTTGGTATAAATATGTTGTTAGGTAACATCTCAACAATATAACATATGTCATTTTTATATATATTATATTGTTGTGCATTGCACCTAACCACTATATACTAAAGGCTATATCTCCGAAACTTCTGCACATATTTTAACGAAATAAAGCTCAAATTGAAGAGCATTGCCCCCTTTATGATGTGAGTGCAAGCAGAGTCCTCTACCGTAGACGGGAAGTTGCCTTGTATATATCATATTTGGTACTTTCTAACTGTTTTTTGCAGAATATAACAGATTTTATCCCATAATATGTCTCATTGCCTCATAACAATATGGCTGACGAATGACAACCGAGGAGTAAGAACATGTACCATTCAGAACTACATACAGCGCAATCGGTATATGGTGCATTTTCTTTATTTCTTGATGAACAAACAATAATTTTATACTATTAAGGGTTGAAATTTTGCATCACCCTGTATATTTTTTCTACACAACTACCAAATATACTACCTAAGTGTTGCACACATGATAAAGGGGAAAGAAAATCTATAGATTACAAGAAAAAATGTAAAAAATGAAGTTAGTACCTGTTGTTATACTTGAAGCAATTTAACCCTTGCAGGATTGATGAGACCACGTGACACTCATCTTAAGTCGAAAAAGTATGTCTTCAAACACTATTTTCTTCAATTTTCTTCAAAACTGTACTATAAGGTATAAATATGTTGTTAAGTAACATCTCAACAATATAACATATGTCATTTTTATATATATTATATTGTTGTGCATTGCACCTAACCACTATATACTAAAGGCTATATCTCCGAAACTTCTGCACATATTTTAACGAAATAAAGCTCAAATTGAAGAGCATTGCCCCCTTTATGATGTGAGTGCAAGCAGAGTCCTCTAACGTAGACGGGAAGTTACCTTGTATATATCATATTTGGTACTTTCTAACTGTTTTTTGCAGAATATAACAGATTTTATCCCATAATATGTCTCATTGCCTCATAACAATATGGCTGACGAATGACAACCGAGGAGTAAGAACATGTACCATTCAGAACTACATACAGCGCACTCGGTATATGGTGCATTTTCTTTATTTCTTGATGAACAAACAATAATTTTATACTATTAAGGGTTGAAATTTTGCATCACCCTGTATATTTTTTCTACACAACTACCAAATATACTACCTAAGTGTTGCACACATGATAAAGGGGAAAGAAAATCTATAGATTACAAGAAAAAATGTAAAAAATGAAGTTAGTACCTGTTGTTATACTTGAAGCAATTTAACCCTTGCAGGATTGATGAGACCACGTGACACTCATCTTAAGCCGAAAAAGTATGTCTTCAAACACTATTTTCTTCAATTTTCTTCAAAACTGTACTATAAGGTATAAATATGTTGTTAGGTAACATCTCAACAATATAACATATGTCATTTTTATATATATTATATTGTTGTGCATTGCACCTAACCACTATATACTAAAGGCTATATCTCCGAAACTTCTGCACATATTTTAACGAAATAAAGCTCAAATTGAAGAGCATTGCCCCCTTTATGATGTGACTGCAAGCAGAGTCCTCTAACGTAGACGGGAAGTTACCTTGTATATATCATATTTGGTACTTTCTAACTGTTTTTTGCAGAATATAACAGATTTTATCCCATAATATGTCTCATTGCCTCATAACAATATGGCTGACGAATGACAACCGAGGAGTAAGAACATATACCATTCAGAACTACATACAGCGCAATCGGTATATGGTGCATTTTCTTTATTTCTTGATGAACAAACAATAATTTTATACTATTAAGGGTTGAAATTTTGCATCACCCTGTATATTTTTTCTACACAACTACCAAATATACTACCTAAGTGTTGCACACATGATAAAGGGGAAAGAAAATCTATAGATTACAAGAAAAAATGTAAAAAATGAAGTTAGTACCTGTTGTTATACTTGAAGCAATTTAACCCTTGCAGGATTGATGAGACCACGTGACACTCATCTTAAGTCGAAAAAGTATGTCTTCAAACACTATTTTCTTCAATTTTCTTCAAAACTGTACTATAAGGTATAAATATGTTGTTAGGTAACATCTCAACAATATAACATATGTCATTTTTATATATATTATATTGTTGTGCATTGCAACTAACCACTATATACTAAAGGCTATATCTCCGAAACTTCTGCACATATTTTAACGAAATAAAGCTCAAATTGAAGAGCATTGCCCCCTTTATGATGTGACTGCAAGCAGAGTCCTCTAACGTAGACGGGAAGTTACCTTGTATATATCATATTTGGTACTTTCTAACTGTTTTTTGCAGAATATAACAGATTTTATCCCATAATATGTCTCATTGCCTCATAACAATATGGCTGACGAATGACAACCGAGGAGTAAGAACATGTACCATTCAGAACTACATACAGCGCACTCGGTATATGGTGCATTTTCTTTATTTCTTGATGAACAAACAATAATTTTATACTATTAAGGGTTGAAATTTTGCATCACCCTGTATATTTTTTCTACACAACTACCAAATATACTACCTAAGTGTTGCACACATGATAAAGGGGAAAGAAAATCTATAGATTACAAGAAAAAATGTAAAAAATGAAGTTAGTACCTGTTGTTATACTTGAAGCAATTTAACCCTTGCAGGATTGATGAGACCACGTGACACTCATCTTAAGTCGAAAAAGTATGTCTTCAAACACTATTTTCTTCAATTTTCTTCAAAACTGTACTATTTGGTATAAATATGTTGTTAGGTAACATCTCAACAATATAACATATGTCATTTTTATATATATTATATTGTTGTGCATTGCACCTAACCACTATATACTAAAGGCTATATCTCCGAAACTTCTGCACATATTTTAACGAAATAAAGCTCAAATTGAAGAGCATTGCCCCCTTTATGATGTGAGTGCAAGCAGAGTCCTCTACCGTAGACGGAAAGTTACCTTGTATATATCATATTTGGTACTTTCTAACTGTTTTTTGCAGAATATAAAAGATTTTATCCCATAATATGTCTCATTGCCTCATAACAATATGGCTGACGAATGACAACCGAGGAGTAAGAACATGTACCATTCAGAACTACATACAGCGCACTCGGTATATGGTGCATTTTCTTTATTTCTTGATGAACAAACAATAATTTTATACTATTAAGGGTTGAAATTTTGCATCACCCTGTATATTTTTTCTACACAACTACCAAATATACTACCTAAGTGTTGCACACATGATAAAGGGGAAAGAAAATCTATAGATTACAAGAAAAAATGTAAAAAATGAAGTTAGTACCTGTTGTTATACTTGAAGCAATTTAACCCTTGCAGGATTGATGAGACCACGTGACACTCATCTTAAGTCGAAAAAGTATGTCTTCAAACACTATTTTCTTCAATTTTCTTCAAAACTGTACTATAAGGTATAAATATGTTGTTAGGTAACATCTCAACAATATAACATATGTCATTTTTATATATATTATATTGTTGTGCATTGCACCTAACCACTATATACTAAAGGCTATATCTCCGAAACTTCTGCACATATTTTAACGAAATAAAGCTCAAATTGAAGAGCATTGCCCCCTTTATGATGTGAGTGCAAGCAGAGTCCTCTACCGTAGACGGAAAGTTACCTTGTATATATCATATTTGGTACTTTCTAACTGTTTTTTGCAGAATATAAAAGATTTTATCCCATAATATGTCTCATTGCCTCATAACAATATGGCTGACGAATGACAACCGAGGAGTAAGAACATGTACCATTCAGAACTACATACAGCGCACTCGGTATATGGTGCATTTTCTTTATTTCTTGATGAACAAACAATAATTTTATACTATTAAGGGTTGAAATTTTGCATCACCCTGTATATTTTTTCTACACAACTACCAAATATACTACCTAAGTGTTGCACACATGATAAAGGGGAAAGAAAATCTATAGATTACAAGAAAAAATGTAAAAAATGAAGTTAGTACCTGTTGTTATACTTGAAGCAATTTAACCCTTGCAGGATTGATGAGACCACGTGACACTCATCTTAAGTCGAAAAAGTATGTCTTCAAACACTATTTTCTTCAATTTTCTTCAAAACTGTACTATTTGGTATAAATATGTTGTTAGGTAACATCTCAACAATATAACATATGTCATTTTTATATATATTATATTGTTGTGCATTGCACCTAACCACTATATACTAAAGGCTATATCTCCGAAACTTCTGCACATATTTTAACGAAATAAAGCTCAAATTGAAGAGCATTGCCCCCTTTATGATGTGACTGCAAGCAGAGTCCTCTAACGTAGACGGGAAGTTACCTTGTATATATCATATTTGGTACTTTCTAACTGTTTTTTGCAGAATATAACAGATTTTATCCCATAATATGTCTCATTGCCTCATAACAATATGGCTGACGAATGACAACCGAGGAGTAAGAACATATACCATTCAGAACTACATACAGCGCACTCGGTATATGGTGCATTTTCTTTATTTCTTGATGAACAAACAATAATTTTATACTATTAAGGGTTGAAATTTTGCATCACCCTGTATATTTTTTCTACACAACTACCAAATATACTACCTAAGTGTTGCACACATGATAAAGGGGAAAGAAAATCTATAGATTACAAGAAAAAATGTAAAAAATGAAGTTAGTACCTGTTGTTATACTTGAAGCAATTTAACCCTTGCAGGATTGATGAGACCACGTGACACTCATCTTAAGTCGAAAAAGTATGTCTTCAAACACTATTTTCTTCAATTTTCTTCAAAACTGTACTATAAGGTATAAATATGTTGTTAGGTAACATCTCAACAATATAACATATGTCATTTTTATATATATTATATTGTTGTGCATTGCAACTAACCA
>NW_027657077.1:0-43140 GCF_964235325.1 Thermobia domestica | reverse complement strand
CTCATCAATTCTGCAAGGGTTATATTGCTTCATGTATAACAACAGGTACTATCTTCATTTTTTAAAATTATTTGTTGCAATGTGTAGATTTTCTTACCATTTTATCATGTTTGCAATTCTTAGGTAGTATATTTGGTTGTTGTATGGAAAACATATACAGGGTGATGCAAAATTCAAACCCATAGTATAAAAATTTTATTTGTTTTTCAAAAAATGAAGAAAGTGCGCCAATTAGCGAATGCGCTGTATGTAGTTCTGAACGGTACATGTACTTATTCCTCGGTTGTCATTGGTCAGCCATATTGTTATGAAGCAATGAGACATATCGTGGAATAAAATCGTTTATATAGTGTAAAATGAATAAAACAGTACCAAACATGATATGCACAAGATAACTTTTCTTCTACTGTAGGGGGCGCTGCTTGCAGTCAGAATATGAAGAGGGTACAGCTCTTCAATTTGAGCTTTATTTCATTAAAATATATTCAGAAGTTTCGGAGATATAGCCTTAAATATACAGTAGTTAGGAAGAATGCACAACAATATAATATATATAAAAATGACATATGTTATATTGTTGAGATGTTGCCTAACAACATATATATACCAATTAGTTGAGTTTAGAAGAAAAGTGAAGAAATTCGTGTTTGAAGACATACTTTTTCTACTTAGGATGAGTGTCACGTGGTCTCATCAATTCTGCAAGGGTTATATTGCTTCATGTATAACAACAGGTACTATCTTCATTTTTTAAAATTTTTTGTTATAATGTGTAGATTTTCTTACCATTTTATCATGTTTGCAATTCTTAGGTAGTATATTTGGTTGTTGTATGGAAAACATATACAGGGTGATGCAAAATTCAAACCCATAGTATAAAAATTTTATTTGTTTTTCAAAAAATGAAGAAAGTGCGCCAATTAGCGAATGCGCTGTATGTAGTTCTGAACGGTACATGTACTTATTCCTCGGTTGTCATTGGTCGGCCATATTGTTATGAAGCAATGAGACATATCGTGGAATAAAATCGTTTATATAGTGTAAAATGAATAAAACAGTACCAAACATGATATGCACAAGATAACTTTTCTTCTACTGTAGGGGGCGCTGCTTGCAGTCAGAATATGAAGAGGGTACAGCTCTTCAATTTGAGCTTTATTTCATTAAAATATATTCAGAAGTTTCGGAGATATAGCCTTAAATATACAGTAGTTAGGAAGAATGCACAACAATATAATATATATAAAAATGACATATGTTATATTGTTCAGATGTTGCCTAACAACATATATATACCAATTAGTTGAGTTTAGAAGAAAAGTGAAGAAATTCGTGTTTGAAGACATACTTTTTCTACTTAGGATGAGTGTCACGTGGTCTCATCAATTCTGCAAGGGTTATATTGCTTCATGTATAACAACAGGTACTATCTTCATTTTTTAAAATTATTTGTTGCAATGTGTAGATTTTCTTACCATTTTATCATGTTTGCAATTCTTAGGTAGTATATTTGGTTGTTGTATGGAAAACATATACAGGGTGATGCAAAATTCAAACCCATAGTATAAAAATTTTATTTGTTTTTCAAAAAATGAAGAAAGTGCGCCAATTAGCGAATGCGCTGTATGTAGTTCTGAACGGTACATGTACTTATTCCTCGGTTGTCATTGGTCAGCCATATTGTTATGAAGCAATGAGACATATCGTGGAATAAAATCGTTTATATAGTGTAAAATGAATAAAACAGTACCAAACATGATATGCACAAGATAACTTTTCTTCTACTGTAGGGGGCGCTGCTTGCAGTCAGAATATGAAGAGGGTACAGCTCTTCAATTTGAGCTTTATTTCATTAAAATATATTCAGAAGTTTCGGAGATATAGCCTTAAATATACAGTAGTTAGGAAGAATGCACAACAATATAATATATATAAAAATGACATATGTTATATTGTTGAGATGTTGCCTAACAACATATATATACCAATTAGTTGAGTTTAGAAGAAAAGTGAAGAAATTCGTGTTTGAAGACATACTTTTTCTACTTAGGATGAGTGTCACGTGGTCTCATCAATTCTGCAAGGGTTATATTGCTTCATGTATAACAACAGGTACTATCTTCATTTTTTAAAATTTTTTGTTATAATGTGTAGATTTTCTTACCATTTTATCATGTTTGCAATTCTTAGGTAGTATATTTGGTTGTTGTATGGAAAACATATACAGGGTGATGCAAAATTCAAACCCATAGTATAAAAATTTTATTTGTTTTTCAAAAAATGAAGAAAGTGCGCCAATTAGCGAATGCGCTGTATGTAGTTCTGAACGGTACATGTACTTATTCCTCGGTTGTCATTGGTCGGCCATATTGTTATGAAGCAATGAGACATATCGTGGAATAAAATCGTTTATATAGTGTAAAATGAATAAAACAGTACCAAACATGATATGCACAAGATAACTTTTCTTCTACTGTAGGGGGCGCTGCTTGCAGTCAGAATATGAAGAGGGTACAGCTCTTCAATTTGAGCTTTATTTCATTAAAATATATTCAGAAGTTTCGGAGATATAGCCTTAAATATACAGTAGTTAGGAAGAATGCACAACAATATAATATATATAAAAATGACATATGTTATATTGTTCAGATGTTGCCTAACAACATATATATACCAATTAGTTGAGTTTAGAAGAAAAGTGAAGAAATTCGTGTTTGAAGACATACTTTTTCTACTTAGGATGAGTGTCACGTGGTCTCATCAATTCTGCAAGGGTTATATTGCTTCATGTATAACAACAGGTACTATCTTCATTTTTTAAAATTATTTGTTGCAATGTGTAGATTTTCTTACCATTTTATCATGTTTGCAATTCTTAGGTAGTATATTTGGTTCTTGTATGGAAAACATATACAGGGTGATGCAAAATTCAAACCCATAGTATAAAAATTTTATTTGTTTTTCAAAAAATGAAGAAAGTGCGCCAATTAGCGAATGCGCTGTATGTAGTTCTGAACGGTACATGTACTTATTCCTCGGTTGTCATTGGTCAGCCATATTGTTATGAAGCAATGAGACATATCGTGGAATAAAATCGTTTATATAGTGTAAAATGAATAAAACAGTACCAAACATGATATGCACAAGATAACTTTTCTTCTACAGTAGGGGGCGCTGCTTGCAGTCAGAATATGAAGAGGGTACAGCTCTTCAATTTGAGCTTTATTTCATTAAAATATATTCAGAAGTTTCAGAGATATAGCCTTAAATATACAGTAGTTAGGAAGAATGCACAACAATATAATATATAAAAAAATGACATATGTTATATTGTTGAAATGTTGCCTGACAACATATATATACCAATTAGTTGAGTTTAGAAGAAAAGTGAAGAAATTCGTGTTTGAAGACATACTTTTTCTACTTAGGATGAGTGTCACGTGGTCTCATCAATTCTGCAAGGGTTATATTGCTTCATGTATAACAACAGGTACTATCTTCATTTTTTAAAATTTTTTGTTATAATGTGTAGATTTTCTTACCATTTTATCATGTTTGCAATTCTTAGGTAGTATATTTGGTTGTTGTATGGAGAACATATACAGGGTGATGCAAAATTCAAACCCATAGTATAAAAATTTTATTTGTTTTTCAAAAAATGAAGAAAGTGCGCCAATTAGCGAATGCGCTGTATGTAGTTCTGAACGGTACATGTACTTATTCCTCGGTTGTCATTGGTCGGCCATATTGTTATGAAGCAATGAGACATATCGTGGAATAAAATCGTTTATATAGTGTAAAATGAATAAAACAGTACCAAACATGATATGCACAAGATAACTTTTCTTCTACTGTAGGGGGCGCTGCTTGCAGTCAGAATATGAAGAGGGTACAGCTCTTCAATTTGAGCTTTATTTCATTAAAATATATTCAGAAGTTTCGGAGATATAGCCTTAAATATACAGTAGTTAGGAAGAATGCACAACAATATAATATATATAAAAATGACATATGTTATATTGTTGAGATGTTGCCTAACAACATATATATACCAATTAGTTGAGTTTAGAAGAAAAGTGAAGAAATTCGTGTTTGAAGACATACTTTTTCTACTTAGGATGAGTGTCACGTGGTCTCATCAATTCTGCAAGGGTTATATTGCTTCATGTATAACAACAGGTACTATCTTCATTTTTTAAAATTATTTGTTGCAATCTGTAGATTTTCTTACCATTTTATCATGTTTGCAATTCTTAGGTAGTATATTTGGTTCTTGTATGGAAAACATATACAGGGTGATGCAAAATTCAAACCCATAGTATAAAAATTTTATTTGTTTTTCAAAAAATGAAGAAAGTGCGCCAATTAGCGAATGCGCTGTATGTAGTTCTGAACGGTACATGTACTTATTCCTCGGTTGTCATTGGTCAGCCATATTGTTATGAAGCAATGAGACATATCGTGGAATAAAATCGTTTATATAGTGTAAAATGAATAAAACAGTACCAAACATGATATGCACAAGATAACTTTTCTTCTACAGTAGGGGGCGCTGCTTGCAGTCAGAATATGAAGAGGGTACAGCTCTTCAATTTGAGCTTTATTTCATTAAAATATATTCAGAAGTTTCAGAGATATAGCCTTAAATATACAGTAGTTAGGAAGAATGCACAACAATATAATATATAAAAAAATGACATATGTTATATTGTTGAAATGTTGCCTGACAACATATATATACCAATTAGTTGAGTTTAGAAGAAAAGTGAAGAAATTCGTGTTTGAAGACATACTTTTTCTACTTAGGATGAGTGTCACGTGGTCTCATCAATTCTGCAAGGGTTATATTGCTTCATGTATAACAACAGGTACTATCTTCAGTTTTTAAAATTTTTTGTTATAATGTGTAGATTTTCTTACCATTTTATCATGTTTGCAATTCTTAGGTAGTATATTTGGTTGTTGTATGGAAAACATATACAGGGTGATGCAAAATTCAAACCCATAGTATAAAAATTTTATTTGTTTTTCAAAAAATGAAGAAAGTGCGCCAATTAGCGAATGCGCTGTATGTAGTTCTGAACGGTACATGTCCTTGTTCCTCGGTTGTCATTGGTCAGCCATATTGTTAAGAGGCAATGAGACATATCATGGAATGAAATCGTTTATATAGTGTAAAATGAATAAAACAGTACCAAACATAATATGCACAAGATAACTTTCCTTCTACAGTAGGGGGCGCTGCTTGCAGTCAGAATATGAAGAGGGTACAGCTCTTCAATTTGAGCTTTATTTCATTAAAATATATTCAGAAGTTTCGGAGATATAGCCTCAAATATATAAAGTAGTTAGGAAGAATGCACAACAATATAATATATATAAAAATGACATATGTTATATTGTTGAGATGTTGCCTAACAACATATATATACCAATTAGTTGAGTTTAGAAGAAAAGTGAAGAAATTCGTGTTTGAAGACATACTTTTTCTACTTAGGATGAGTGTCACGTGGTCTCATCAATTCTGCAAGGGTTATATTGCTTCATGTATAACAACAGGTACTATCTTCATTTTTTAAAATTATTTGTTGCAATGTGTAGATTTTCTTACCATTTTATCATGTTTGCAATTCTTAGGTAGTATATTTGGTTGTTGTATGGAAAACATATACAGGGTGATGCAAAATTCAAACCCATAGTATAAAAATTTTATTTGTTTTTCAAAAAATGAAGAAAGTGCGCCAATTAGCGAATGCGCTGTATGTAGTTCTGAACGGTACATGTACTTATTCCTCGGTTGTCATTGGTCAGCCATATTGTTATGAAGCAATGAGACATATCGTGGAATAAAATCGTTTATATAGTGTAAAATGAATAAAACAGTACCAAACATGATATGCACAAGATAACTTTTCTTCTACTGTAGGGGGCGCTGCTTGCAGTCAGAATATGAAGAGGGTACAGCTCTTCAATTTGAGCTTTATTTCATTAAAATATATTCAGAAGTTTCGGAGATATAGCCTTAAATATACAGTAGTTAGGAAGAATGCACAACAATATAATATATATAAAAATGACATATGTTATATTGTTGAGATGTTGCCTAACAACATATATATACCAATTAGTTGAGTTTAGAAGAAAAGTGAAGAAATTCGTGTTTGAAGACATACTTTTTCTACTTAGGATGAGTGTCACGTGGTCTCATCAATTCTGCAAGGGTTATATTGCTTCATGTATAACAACAGGTACTATCTTCATTTTTTAAAATTTTTTGTTATAATGTGTAGATTTTCTTACCATTTTATCATGTTTGCAATTCTTAGGTAGTATATTTGGTTGTTGTATGGAAAACATATACAGGGTGATGCAAAATTCAAACCCATAGTATAAAAATTTTATTTGTTTTTCAAAAAATGAAGAAAGTGCGCCAATTAGCGAATGCGCTGTATGTAGTTCTGAACGGTACATGTACTTATTCCTCGGTTGTCATTGGTCGGCCATATTGTTATGAAGCAATGAGACATATCGTGGAATAAAATCGTTTATATAGTGTAAAATGAATAAAACAGTACCAAACATGATATGCACAAGATAACTTTTCTTCTACTGTAGGGGGCGCTGCTTGCAGTCAGAATATGAAGAGGGTACAGCTCTTCAATTTGAGCTTTATTTCATTAAAATATATTCAGAAGTTTCGGAGATATAGCCTTAAATATACAGTAGTTAGGAAGAATGCACAACAATATAATATATATAAAAATGACATATGTTATATTGTTCAGATGTTGCCTAACAACATATATATACCAATTAGTTGAGTTTAGAAGAAAAGTGAAGAAATTCGTGTTTGAAGACATACTTTTTCTACTTAGGATGAGTGTCACGTGGTCTCATCAATTCTGCAAGGGTTATATTGCTTCATGTATAACAACAGGTACTATCTTCATTTTTTAAAATTATTTGTTGCAATGTGTAGATTTTCTTACCATTTTATCATGTTTGCAATTCTTAGGTAGTATATTTGGTTCTTGTATGGAAAACATATACAGGGTGATGCAAAATTCAAACCCATAGTATAAAAATTTTATTTGTTTTTCAAAAAATGAAGAAAGTGCGCCAATTAGCGAATGCGCTGTATGTAGTTCTGAACGGTACATGTACTTATTCCTCGGTTGTCATTGGTCAGCCATATTGTTATGAAGCAATGAGACATATCGTGGAATAAAATCGTTTATATAGTGTAAAATGAATAAAACAGTACCAAACATGATATGCACAAGATAACTTTTCTTCTACAGTAGGGGGCGCTGCTTGCAGTCAGAATATGAAGAGGGTACAGCTCTTCAATTTGAGCTTTATTTCATTAAAATATATTCAGAAGTTTCAGAGATATAGCCTTAAATATACAGTAGTTAGGAAGAATGCACAACAATATAATATATAAAAAAATGACATATGTTATATTGTTGAAATGTTGCCTGACAACATATATATACCAATTAGTTGAGTTTAGAAGAAAAGTGAAGAAATTCGTGTTTGAAGACATACTTTTTCTACTTAGGATGAGTGTCACGTGGTCTCATCAATTCTGCAAGGGTTATATTGCTTCATGTATAACAACAGGTACTATCTTCATTTTTTAAAATTTTTTGTTATAATGTGTAGATTTTCTTACCATTTTATCATGTTTGCAATTCTTAGGTAGTATATTTGGTTGTTGTATGGAGAACATATACAGGGTGATGCAAAATTCAAACCCATAGTATAAAAATTTTATTTGTTTTTCAAAAAATGAAGAAAGTGCGCCAATTAGCGAATGCGCTGTATGTAGTTCTGAACGGTACATGTACTTATTCCTCGGTTGTCATTGGTCGGCCATATTGTTATGAAGCAATGAGACATATCGTGGAATAAAATCGTTTATATAGTGTAAAATGAATAAAACAGTACCAAACATGATATGCACAAGATAACTTTTCTTCTACTGTAGGGGGCGCTGCTTGCAGTCAGAATATGAAGAGGGTACAGCTCTTCAATTTGAGCTTTATTTCATTAAAATATATTCAGAAGTTTCGGAGATATAGCCTTAAATATACAGTAGTTAGGAAGAATGCACAACAATATAATATATATAAAAATGACATATGTTATATTGTTGAGATGTTGCCTAACAACATATATATACCAATTAGTTGAGTTTAGAAGAAAAGTGAAGAAATTCGTGTTTGAAGACATACTTTTTCTACTTAGGATGAGTGTCACGTGGTCTCATCAATTCTGCAAGGGTTATATTGCTTCATGTATAACAACAGGTACTATCTTCATTTTTTAAAATTATTTGTTGCAATCTGTAGATTTTCTTACCATTTTATCATGTTTGCAATTCTTAGGTAGTATATTTGGTTCTTGTATGGAAAACATATACAGGGTGATGCAAAATTCAAACCCATAGTATAAAAATTTTATTTGTTTTTCAAAAAATGAAGAAAGTGCGCCAATTAGCGAATGCGCTGTATGTAGTTCTGAACGGTACATGTACTTATTCCTCGGTTGTCATTGGTCAGCCATATTGTTATGAAGCAATGAGACATATCGTGGAATAAAATCGTTTATATAGTGTAAAATGAATAAAACAGTACCAAACATGATATGCACAAGATAACTTTTCTTCTACAGTAGGGGGCGCTGCTTGCAGTCAGAATATGAAGAGGGTACAGCTCTTCAATTTGAGCTTTATTTCATTAAAATATATTCAGAAGTTTCAGAGATATAGCCTTAAATATACAGTAGTTAGGAAGAATGCACAACAATATAATATATAAAAAAATGACATATGTTATATTGTTGAAATGTTGCCTGACAACATATATATACCAATTAGTTGAGTTTAGAAGAAAAGTGAAGAAATTCGTGTTTGAAGACATACTTTTTCTACTTAGGATGAGTGTCACGTGGTCTCATCAATTCTGCAAGGGTTATATTGCTTCATGTATAACAACAGGTACTATCTTCAGTTTTTAAAATTTTTTGTTATAATGTGTAGATTTTCTTACCATTTTATCATGTTTGCAATTCTTAGGTAGTATATTTGGTTGTTGTATGGAAAACATATACAGGGTGATGCAAAATTCAAACCCATAGTATAAAAATTTTATTTGTTTTTCAAAAAATGAAGAAAGTGCGCCAATTAGCGAATGCGCTGTATGTAGTTCTGAACGGTACATGTCCTTGTTCCTCGGTTGTCATTGGTCAGCCATATTGTTAAGAGGCAATGAGACATATCATGGAATGAAATCGTTTATATAGTGTAAAATGAATAAAACAGTACCAAACATAATATGCACAAGATAACTTTCCTTCTACAGTAGGGGGCGCTGCTTGCAGTCAGAATATGAAGAGGGTACAGCTCTTCAATTTGAGCTTTATTTCATTAAAATATATTCAGAAGTTTCGGAGATATAGCCTCAAATATATAAAGTAGTTAGGAAGAATGCACAACAATATAATATATATAAAAATGACATATGTTATATTGTTGAGATGTTGCCTAACAACATATATATACCAATTAGTTGAGTTTAGAAGAAAAGTGAAGAAATTCGTGTTTGAAGACATACTTTTTCTACTTAGGATGAGTGTCACGTGGTCTCATCAATTCTGCAAGGGTTATATTGCTTCATGTATAACAACAGGTACTATCTTCATTTTTTAAAATTATTTGTTGCAATGTGTAGATTTTCTTACCATTTTATCATGTTTGCAATTCTTAGGTAGTATATTTGGTTGTTGTATGGAAAACATATACAGGGTGATGCAAAATTCAAACCCATAGTATAAAAATTTTATTTGTTTTTAAAAAAATGAAGAAAGTGCGCCAATTAGCGAATGCGCTGTATGTAGTTCTGAACGGTACATGTACTTATTCCTCGGTTGTCATTGGTCAGCCATATTGTTATGAAGCAATGAGACATATCGTGGAATAAAATCGTTTATATAGTGTAAAATGAATAAAACAGTACCAAACATGATATGCACAAGATAACTTTTCTTCTACTGTAGGGGGCGCTGCTTGCAGTCAGAATATGAAGAGGGTACAGCTCTTCAATTTGAGCTTTATTTCATTAAAATATATTCAGAAGTTTCGGAGATATAGCCTTAAATATACAGTAGTTAGGAAGAATGCACAACAATATAATATATATAAAAATGACATATGTTATATTGTTGAGATGTTGCCTAACAACATATATATACCAATTAGTTGAGTTTAGAAGAAAAGTGAAGAAATTCGTGTTTGAAGACATACTTTTTCTACTTAGGATGAGTGTCACGTGGTCTCATCAATTCTGCAAGGGTTATATTGCTTCATGTATAACAACAGGTACTATCTTCATTTTTTAAAATTTTTTGTTATAATGTGTAGATTTTCTTACCATTTTATCATGTTTGCAATTCTTAGGTAGTATATTTGGTTGTTGTATGGAAAACATATACAGGGTGATGCAAAATTCAAACCCATAGTATAAAAATTTTATTTGTTTTTCAAAAAATGAAGAAAGTGCGCCAATTAGCGAATGCGCTGTATGTAGTTCTGAACGGTACATGTCCTTGTTCCTCGGTTGTCATTGGTCAGCCATATTGTTAAGAGGCAATGAGACATATCATGGAATGAAATCGTTTATATAGTGTAAAATGAATAAAACAGTACCAAACATGATATGCACAAGATAACTTTCCTTCTACAGTAGGGGGCGCTGCTTGCAGTCAGAATATGAAGAGGGTACAGCTCTTCAATTTGAGCTTTATTTCATTAAAATATATTCAGAAGTTTCAGAGATATAGCCTTAAATATACAGTAGTTAGGAAGAATGCACAACAATATAATATATAAAAAAATGACATATGTTATATTGTTGAAATGTTGCCTGACAACATATATATACCAATTAGTTGAGTTTAGAAGAAAAGTGAAGAAATTCGTGTTTGAAGACATACTTTTTCTACTTAGGATGAGTGTCACGTGGTCTCATCAATTCTGCAAGGGTTATATTGCTTCATGTATAACAACAGGTACTATCTTCATTTTTTAAAATTATTTGTTGCAATGTGTAGATTTTCTTACCATTTTATCATGTTTGCAATTCTTAGGTAGTATATTTGGTTCTTGTATGGAAAACATATACAGGGTGATGCAAAATTCAAACCCATAGTATAAAAATTTTATTTGTTTTTCAAAAAATGAAGAAAGTGCGCCAATTAGCGAATGCGCTGTATGTAGTTCTGAACGGTACATGTACTTATTCCTCGGTTGTCATTGGTCAGCCATATTGTTATGAAGCAATGAGACATATCGTGGAATAAAATCGTTTATATAGTGTAAAATGAATAAAACAGTACCAAACATGATATGCACAAGATAACTTTTCTTCTACTGTAGGGGGCGCTGCTTGCAGTCAGAATATGAAGAGGGTACAGCTTTTCAATTTGAGCTTTATTTCATTAAAATATATTCAGAAGTTTCGGAGATATAGCCTTAAATATACAGTAGTTAGGAAGAATGCACAACAATATAATATATATAAAAATGACATATGTTATATTGTTGAGATGTTGCCTAACAACATATATATACCAATTAGTAGAGTTTAGAAGAAAAGTGAAGAAATTCGTGTTTGAAGACATACTTTTTCTACTTAGGATGAGTGTCACGTGGTCTCATCAATTCTGCAAGGGTTATATTGCTTCATGTATAACAACAGGTACTATCTTCATTTTTTAAAATTATTTGTTGCAATGTGTAGATTTTCTTACCATTTTATCATGTTTGCAATTCTTAGGTAGTATATTTGGTTCTTGTATGGAAAACATATACAGGGTGATGCAAAATTCAAACCCATAGTATAAAAATTTTATTTGTTTTTCAAAAAATGAAGAAAGTGCGCCAATTAGCGAATGCGCTGTATGTAGTTCTGAACGGTACATGTCCTTGTTCCTCGGTTGTCATTGGTCAGCCATATTGTTAAGAGGCAATGAGACATATCATGGAATGAAATCGTTTATATAGTGTAAAATGAATAAAACAGTACCAAACATGATATGCACAAGATAACTTTCCTTCTACAGTAGGGGGCGCTGCTTGCAGTCAGAATATGAAGAGGGTACAGCTCTTCAATTTGAGCTTTATTTCATTAAAATATATTCAGAAGTTTCGGAGATATAGCCTTAAATATACAGTAGTAAGGAAGAATGCACAACAATATAATATATATAAAAATGACATATGTTATATTGTTGAGATGTTGCCTAACAACATATATATACCAATTAGTTGAGTTTAGAAGAAAAGTGAAGAAATTCGTGTTTGAAGACATACTTTTTCTACTTAGGATGAGTGTCACGTGGTCTCATCAATTCTGCAAGGGTTATATTGCTTCATGTATAACAACAGGTACTATCTTCATTTTTTAAAATTATTTGTTGCAATGTGTAGATTTTCTTACCATTTTATCATGTTTGCAATTCTTAGGTAGTATATTTGGTTCTTGTATGGAAAACATATACAGGGTGATGCAAAATTCAAACCCATAGTATAAAAATTTTATTTGTTTTTCAAAAAATGAAGAAAGTGCGCCAATTAGCGAATGCGCTGTATGTAGTTCTGAACGGTACATGTCCTTGTTCCTCGGTTGTCATTGGTCAGCCATATTGTTAAGAGGCAATGAGACATATCATGGAATGAAATCGTTTATATAGTGTAAAATGAATAAAACAGTACCAAACATGATATGCACAAGATAACTTTCCTTCTACAGTAGGGGGCGCTGCTTGCAGTCAGAATATGAAGAGGGTACAGCTCTTCAATTTGAGCTTTATTTCATTAAAATATATTCAGAAGTTTCGGAGATATAGCCTTAAATATACAGTAGTAAGGAAGAATGCACAACAATATAATATATATAAAAATGACATATGTTATATTGTTGAGATGTTGCCTAACAACATATATATACCAATTAGTTGAGTTTAGAAGAAAAGTGAAGAAATTCGTGTTTGAAGACATACTTTTTCTACTTAGGATGAGTGTCACGTGGTCTCATCAATTCTGCAAGGGTTATATTGCTTCATGTATAACAACAGGTACTATCTTCATTTTTTAAAATTATTTGTTGCAATGTGTAGATTTTCTTACCATTTTATCATGTTTGCAATTCTTAGGTAGTATATTTGGTTCTTGTATGGAAAACATATACAGGGTGATGCAAAATTCAAACCCATAGTATAAAAATTTTATTTGTTTTTCAAAAAATGAAGAAAGTGCGCCAATTAGCGAATGCGCTGTATGTAGTTCTGAACGGTACATGTCCTTGTTCCTCGGTTGTCATTGGTCAGCCATATTGTTAAGAGGCAATGAGACATATCATGGAATGAAATCGTTTATATAGTGTAAAATGAATAAAACAGTACCAAACATGATATGCACAAGATAACTTTCCTTCTACAGTAGGGGGCGCTGCTTGCAGTCAGAATATGAAGAGGGTACAGCTCTTCAATTTGAGCTTTATTTCATTAAAATATATTCAGAAGTTTCGGAGATATAGCCTTAAATATACAGTAGTTAGGAAGAATGCACAACAATATAATATATATAAAAATGACATATGTTATATTGTTGAGATGTTGCCTAACAACATATATATACCAATTAGTTGAGTTTAGAAGAAAAAGTGAAGAAATTCGTGTTTGAAGACATACTTTTTCTACTTAGGATGAGTGTCACGTGGTCTCATCAATTCTGCAAGGGTTATATTGCTTCATGTATAACAACAGGTACTATCTTCATTTTTTAAAATTATTTGTTGCAATGTGTAGATTTTCTTACCATTTTATCATGTTTGCAATTCTTAGGTAGTATATTTGGTTCTTGTATGGAAAACATATACAGGGTGATGCAAAATTCAAACCCATAGTATAAAAATTTTATTTGTTTTTCAAAAAATGAAGAAAGTGCGCCAATTAGCGAATGCGCTGTATGTAGTTCTGAACGGTACATGTACTTATTCCTCGGTTGTCATTCGTCAGCCATATTGTTATGAAGCAATGAGACATATCGTGGAATAAAATCGTTTATATAGTGTAAAATGAATAAAACAGTACCAAACATGATATGCACAAGATAACTTTTCTTCTACTGTAGGGGGCGCTGCTTGCAGTCAGAATATGAAGAGGGTACAGCTTTTCAATTTGAGCTTTATTTCATTAAAATATATTCAGAAGTTTCGGAGATATTGCCTTAAATATACAGTAGTTAGGAAGAATGCACAACAATATAATATATATAAAAATGACATATGTTATATTGTTGAGATGTTGCCTAACAACATATATATACCAATTAGTAGAGTTTAGAAGAAAAGTGAAGAAATTCGTGTTTGAAGACATACTTTTTCTACTTAGGATGAGTGTCACGTGGTCTCATCAATTCTGCAAGGGTTATATTGCTTCATGTATAACAACAGGTACTATCTTCATTTTTTAAAATTATTTGTTGCAATGTGTAGATTTTCTTACCATTTTATCATGTTTGTAATTCTTAGGTAGTATATTTGGTTCTTGTATGGAAAACATATACAGGGTGATGCAAAATTCATACCCATAGTTTAAAAATTTTATTTGTTTTTCAAAAAATGAAGAAAGTGCGCCAATTAGCGAATGCGCTGTATGTAGTTCTGAACGGTACATGTCCTTGTTCCTCGGTTGTCATTGGTCAGCCATATTGTTAAGAGGCAATGAGACATATCATGGAATGAAATCGTTTATATAGTGTAAAATGAATAAAACAGTACCAAACATGATATGCACAAGATAACTTTCCTTCTACAGTAGGGGGCGCTGCTTGCAGTCAGAATATGAAGAGGGTACAGCTCATCAATTTGAGCTTTATTTCATTAAAATATATTCAGAAGTTTCAGAGATATAGCCTTAAATATACAGTAGTTAGGAAGAATGCACAACAATATAATATATAAAAAAATGACATATGTTATATTGTTGAAATGTTGCCTGACAACATATATATACCAATTAGTTGAGTTTAGAAGAAAAGTGAAGAAATTCGTGTTTGAAGACATACTTTTTCTACTTAGGATGAGTGTCACGTGGTCTCATCAATTCTGCAAGGGTTATATTGCTTCATGTATAACAACAGGTACTATCTTCATTTTTTAAAATTTTTTGTTATAATGTGTAGATTTTCTTACCATTTTATTATGTTTGCAATTCTTAGGTAGTATATTTGGTTGTTGTATGGAAAACATATACAGGGTGATGCAAAATTCAAACCCATAGTATAAAAATTTTATTTGTTTTTCAAAAAATGAAGAAAGTGCGCCAATTAGCGAATGCGCTGTATGTAGTTCTGAACGGTACATGTCCTTGTTCCTCGGTTGTCATTGGTCAGCCATATTGTTAAGAGGCAATGAGACATATCATGGAATAAAATCGTTTATATAGTGTAAAATGAATAAAACAGTACCAAACATGATATGCACAAGATAACTTTTCTTCTACTGTAGGGGGCGCTGCTTGCAGTCAGAATATGAAGAGGGTACAGCTCTTCAATTTGAGCTTTATTTCATTAAAATATATTCAGAAGTTTCGGAGATATAGCCTTAAATATACAGTAGTTAGGAAGAATGCACAACAATATAATATATATAAAAATGACATATGTTATATTGTTGAGATGTTGCCTAACAACATATATATACCAATTAGTTGAGTTTAGAAGAAAAGTGAAGAAATTCGTGTTTGAAGACATACTTTTTCTACTTAGGATGAGTGTCACGTGGTCTCATCAATTCTGCAAGGGTTATATTGCTTCATGTATAACAACAGGTACTATCTTCATTTTTTAAAATTATTTGTTGCAATGTGTAGATTTTCTTACCATTTTATCATGTTTGCAATTCTTAGGTAGTATATTTGGTTCTTGTATGGAAAACATATACAGGGTGATGCAAAATTCAAACCCATAGTATAAAAATTTTATTTGTTTTTCAAAAAATGAAGAAAGTGCGCCAATTAGCGAATGCGCTGTATGTAGTTCTGAACGGTACATGTCCTTGTTCCTCGGTTGTCATTGGTCAGCCATATTGTTAAGAGGCAATGAGACATATCATGGAATGAAATCGTTTATATAGTGTAAAATGAATAAAACAGTACCAAACATGATATGCACAAGATAACTTTCCTTCTACAGTAGGGGGCGCTGCTTGCAGTCAGAATATGAAGAGGGTACAGCTCTTCAATTTGAGCTTTATTTCATTAAAATATATTCAGAAGTTTCGGAGATATAGCCTTAAATATACAGTAGTAAGGAAGAATGCACAACAATATAATATATATAAAAATGACATATGTTATATTGTTGAGATGTTGCCTAACAACATATATATACCAATTAGTTGAGTTTAGAAGAAAAGTGAAGAAATTCGTGTTTGAAGACATACTTTTTCTACTTAGGATGAGTGTCACGTGGTCTCATCAATTCTGCAAGGGTTATATTGCTTCATGTATAACAACAGGTACTATCTTCATTTTTTAAAATTATTTGTTGCAATGTGTAGATTTTCTTACCATTTTATCATGTTTGTAATTCTTAGGTAGTATATTTGGTTCTTGTATGGAAAACATATACAGGGTGATGCAAAATTCATACCCATAGTTTAAAAATTTTATTTGTTTTTCAAAAAATGAAGAAAGTGCGCCAATTAGCGAATGCGCTGTATGTAGTTCTGAACGGTACATGTCCTTGTTCCTCGGTTGTCATTGGTCAGCCATATTGTTAAGAGGCAATGAGACATATCATGGAATGAAATCGTTTATATAGTGTAAAATGAATAAAACAGTACCAAACATGATATGCACAAGATAACTTTCCTTCTACAGTAGGGGGCGCTGCTTGCAGTCAGAATATGAAGAGGGTACAGCTCATCAATTTGAGCTTTATTTCATTAAAATATATTCAGAAGTTTCAGAGATATAGCCTTAAATATACAGTAGTTAGGAAGAATGCACAACAATATAATATATAAAAAAATGACATATGTTATATTGTTGAAATGTTGCCTAACAACATATATATACCAATTAGTTGAGTTTAGAAGAAAAGTGAAGAAATTCGTGTTTGAAGACATACTTTTTCTACTTAGGATGAGTGTCACGTGGTCTCATCAATTCTGCAAGGGTTATATTGCTTCATGTATAACAACAGGTACTATCTTCATTTTTTAAAATTTTTTGTTATAATGTGTAGATTTTCTTACCATTTTATCATGTTTGCAATTCTTAGGTAGTATATTTGGTTGTTGTATGGAAAACATATACAGGGTGATGCAAAATTCAAACCCATAGTATAAAAATTTTATTTGTTTTTCAAAAAATGAAGAAAGTGCGCCAATTAGCGAATGCGCTGTATGTAGTTCTGAACGGTACATGTCCTTGTTCCTCGGTTGTCATTGGTCAGCCATATTGTTAAGAGGCAATGAGACATATCATGGAATGAAATCGTTTATATAGTGTAAAATGAATAAAACAGTACCAAACATGATATGCACAAGATAACTTTCCTTCTACAGTAGGGGGCGCTGCTTGCAGTCAGAATATGAAGAGGGTACAGCTCTTCAATTTGAGCTTTATTTCATTAAAATATATTCAGAAGTTTCGGAGATATAGCCTTAAATATACAGTAGTAAGGAAGAATGCACAACAATATAATATATATAAAAATGACATATGTTATATTGTTGAGATGTTGCCTAACAACATATATATACCAATTAGTTGAGTTTAGAAGAAAAGTGAAGAAATTCGTGTTTGAAGACATACTTTTTCTACTTAGGATGAGTGTCACGTGGTCTCATCAATTCTGCAAGGGTTATATTGCTTCATGTATAACAACAGGTACTATCTTCATTTTTTAAAATTATTTGTTGCAATGTGTAGATTTTCTTACCATTTTATCATGTTTGCAATTCTTAGGTAGTATATTTGGTTCTTGTATGGAAAACATATACAGGGTGATGCAAAATTCAAACCCATAGTATAAAAATTTTATTTGTTTTTCAAAAAATGAAGAAAGTGCGCCAATTAGCGAATGCGCTGTATGTAGTTCTGAACGGTACATGTCCTTGTTCCTCGGTTGTCATTGGTCAGCCATATTGTTAAGAGGCAATGAGACATATCATGGAATGAAATCGTTTATATAGTGTAAAATGAATAAAACAGTACCAAACATGATATGCACAAGATAACTTTCCTTCTACAGTAGGGGGCGCTGCTTGCAGTCAGAATATGAAGAGGGTACAGCTCTTCAATTTGAGCTTTATTTCATTAAAATATATTCAGAAGTTTCGGAGATATAGCCTTAAATATACAGTAGTAAGGAAGAATGCACAACAATATAATATATATAAAAATGACATATGTTATATTGTTGAGATGTTGCCTAACAACATATATATACCAATTAGTTGAGTTTAGAAGAAAAGTGAAGAAATTCGTGTTTGAAGACATACTTTTTCTACTTAGGATGAGTGTCACGTGGTCTCATCAATTCTGCAAGGGTTATATTGCTTCATGTATAACAACAGGTACTATCTTCATTTTTTAAAATTATTTGTTGCAATGTGTAGATTTTCTTACCATTTTATCATGTTTGCAATTCTTAGGTAGTATATTTGGTTCTTGTATGGAAAACATATACAGGGTGATGCAAAATTCAAACCCATAGTATAAAAATTTTATTTGTTTTTCAAAAAATGAAGAAAGTGCGCCAATTAGCGAATGCGCTGTATGTAGTTCTGAACGGTACATGTCCTTGTTCCTCGGTTGTCATTGGTCAGCCATATTGTTAAGAGGCAATGAGACATATCATGGAATGAAATCGTTTATATAGTGTAAAATGAATAAAACAGTACCAAACATGATATGCACAAGATAACTTTCCTTCTACAGTAGGGGGCGCTGCTTGCAGTCAGAATATGAAGAGGGTACAGCTCTTCAATTTGAGCTTTATTTCATTAAAATATATTCAGAAGTTTCGGAGATATAGCCTTAAATATACAGTAGTTAGGAAGAATGCACAACAATATAATATATATAAAAATGACATATGTTATATTGTTGAGATGTTGCCTAACAACATATATATACCAATTAGTTGAGTTTAGAAGAAAAAGTGAAGAAATTCGTGTTTGAAGACATACTTTTTCTACTTAGGATGAGTGTCACGTGGTCTCATCAATTCTGCAAGGGTTATATTGCTTCATGTATAACAACAGGTACTATCTTCATTTTTTAAAATTATTTGTTGCAATGTGTAGATTTTCTTACCATTTTATCATGTTTGCAATTCTTAGGTAGTATATTTGGTTCTTGTATGGAAAACATATACAGGGTGATGCAAAATTCAAACCCATAGTATAAAAATTTTATTTGTTTTTCAAAAAATGAAGAAAGTGCGCCAATTAGCGAATGCGCTGTATGTAGTTCTGAACGGTACATGTACTTATTCCTCGGTTGTCATTGGTCAGCCATATTGTTATGAAGCAATGAGACATATCGTGGAATAAAATCGTTTATATAGTGTAAAATGAATAAAACAGTACCAAACATGATATGCACAAGATAACTTTTCTTCTACTGTAGGGGGCGCTGCTTGCAGTCAGAATATGAAGAGGGTACAGCTTTTCAATTTGAGCTTTATTTCATTAAAATATATTCAGAAGTTTCGGAGATATAGCCTTAAATATACAGTAGTTAGGAAGAATGCACAACAATATAATATATATAAAAATGACATATGTTATATTGTTGAGATGTTGCCTAACAACATATATATACCAATTAGTAGAGTTTAGAAGAAAAGTGAATTAATTCGTGTTTGAAGACATACTTTTTCTACTTAGGATGAGTGTCACGTGGTCTCATCAATTCTGCAAGGGTTATATTGCTTCATGTATAACAACAGGTACTATCTTCATTTTTTAAAATTATTTGTTGCAATGTGTAGATTTTCTTACCATTTTATCATGTTTGTAATTCTTAGGTAGTATATTTGGTTCTTGTATGGAAAACATATACAGGGTGATGCAAAATTCATACCCATAGTTTAAAAATTTTATTTGTTTTTCAAAAAATGAAGAAAGTGCGCCAATTAGCGAATGCGCTGTATGTAGTTCTGAACGGTACATGTCCTTGTTCCTCGGTTGTCATTGGTCAGCCATATTGTTAAGAGGCAATGAGACATATCATGGAATGAAATCGTTTATATAGTGTAAAATGAATAAAACAGTACCAAACATGATATGCACAAGATAACTTTCCTTCTACAGTAGGGGGCGCTGCTTGCAGTCAGAATATGAAGAGGGTACAGCTCATCAATTTGAGCTTTATTTCATTAAAATATATTCAGAAGTTTCAGAGATATAGCCTTAAATATACAGTAGTTAGGAAGAATGCACAACAATATAATATATAAAAAAATGACATATGTTATATTGTTGAAATGTTGCCTGACAACATATATATACCAATTAGTTGAGTTTAGAAGAAAAGTGAAGAAATTCGTGTTTGAAGACATACTTTTTCTACTTAGGATGAGTGTCACGTGGTCTCATCAATTCTGCAAGGGTTATATTGCTTCATGTATAACAACAGGTACTATCTTCATTTTTTAAAATTTTTTGTTATAATGTGTAGATTTTCTTACCATTTTATCATGTTTGCAATTCTTAGGTAGTATATTTGGTTGTTGTATGGAAAACATATACAGGGTGATGCAAAATTCAAACCCATAGTATAAAAATTTTATTTGTTTTTCAAAAAATGAAGAAAGTGCGCCAATTAGCGAATGCGCTGTATGTAGTTCTGAACGGTACATGTCCTTGTTCCTCGGTTGTCATTGGTCAGCCATATTGTTAAGAGGCAATGAGACATATCATGGAATGAAATCGTTTATATAGTGTAAAATGAATAAAACAGTACCAAACATGATATGCACAAGATAACTTTCCTTCTACAGTAGGGGGCGCTGCTTGCAGTCAGAATATGAAGAGGGTACAGCTCTTCAATTTGAGCTTTATTTCATTAAAATATATTCAGAAGTTTCGGAGATATAGCCTTAAATATACAGTAGTAAGGAAGAATGCACAACAATATAATATATATAAAAATGACATATGTTATATTGTTGAGATGTTGCCTAACAACATATATATACCAATTAGTTGAGTTTAGAAGAAAAGTGAAGAAATTCGTGTTTGAAGACATACTTTTTCTACTTAGGATGAGTGTCACGTGGTCTCATCAATTCTGCAAGGGTTATATTGCTTCATGTATAACAACAGGTACTATCTTCATTTTTTAAAATTATTTGTTGCAATGTGTAGATTTTCTTACCATTTTATCATGTTTGCAATTCTTAGGTAGTATATTTGGTTCTTGTATGGAAAACATATACAGGGTGATGCAAAATTCAAACCCATAGTATAAAAATTTTATTTGTTTTTCAAAAAATGAAGAAAGTGCGCCAATTAGCGAATGCGCTGTATGTAGTTCTGAACGGTACATGTCCTTGTTCCTCGGTTGTCATTGGTCAGCCATATTGTTAAGAGGCAATGAGACATATCATGGAATGAAATCGTTTATATAGTGTAAAATGAATAAAACAGTACCAAACATGATATGCACAAGATAACTTTCCTTCTACAGTAGGGGGCGCTGCTTGCAGTCAGAATATGAAGAGGGTACAGCTCTTCAATTTGAGCTTTATTTCATTAAAATATATTCAGAAGTTTCGGAGATATAGCCTTAAATATACAGTAGTAAGGAAGAATGCACAACAATATAATATATATAAAAATGACATATGTTATATTGTTGAGATGTTGCCTAACAACATATATATACCAATTAGTTGAGTTTAGAAGAAAAGTGAAGAAATTCGTGTTTGAAGACATACTTTTTCTACTTAGGATGAGTGTCACGTGGTCTCATCAATTCTGCAAGGGTTATATTGCTTCATGTATAACAACAGGTACTATCTTCATTTTTTAAAATTATTTGTTGCAATGTGTAGATTTTCTTACCATTTTATCATGTTTGCAATTCTTAGGTAGTATATTTGGTTCTTGTATGGAAAACATATACAGGGTGATGCAAAATTCAAACCCATAGTATAAAAATTTTATTTGTTTTTCAAAAAATGAAGAAAGTGCGCCAATTAGCGAATGCGCTGTATGTAGTTCTGAACGGTACATGTCCTTGTTCCTCGGTTGTCATTGGTCAGCCATATTGTTAAGAGGCAATGAGACATATCATGGAATGAAATCGTTTATATAGTGTAAAATGAATAAAACAGTACCAAACATGATATGCACAAGATAACTTTCCTTCTACAGTAGGGGGCGCTGCTTGCAGTCAGAATATGAAGAGGGTACAGCTCTTCAATTTGAGCTTTATTTCATTAAAATATATTCAGAAGTTTCGGAGATATAGCCTTAAATATACAGTAGTTAGGAAGAATGCACAACAATATAATATATATAAAAATGACATATGTTATATTGTTGAGATGTTGCCTAACAACATATATATACCAATTAGTTGAGTTTAGAAGAAAAAGTGAAGAAATTCGTGTTTGAAGACATACTTTTTCTACTTAGGATGAGTGTCACGTGGTCTCATCAATTCTGCAAGGGTTATATTGCTTCATGTATAACAACAGGTACTATCTTCATTTTTTAAAATTATTTGTTGCAATGTGTAGATTTTCTTACCATTTTATCATGTTTGCAATTCTTAGGTAGTATATTTGGTTCTTGTATGGAAAACATATACAGGGTGATGCAAAATTCAAACCCATAGTATAAAAATTTTATTTGTTTTTCAAAAAATGAAGAAAGTGCGCCAATTAGCGAATGCGCTGTATGTAGTTCTGAACGGTACATGTACTTATTCCTCGGTTGTCATTGGTCAGCCATATTGTTATGAAGCAATGAGACATATCGTGGAATAAAATCGTTTATATAGTGTAAAATGAATAAAACAGTACCAAACATGATATGCACAAGATAACTTTTCTTCTACTGTAGGGGGCGCTGCTTGCAGTCAGAATATGAAGAGGGTACAGCTTTTCAATTTGAGCTTTATTTCATTAAAATATATTCAGAAGTTTCGGAGATATAGCCTTAAATATACAGTAGTTAGGAAGAATGCACAACAATATAATATATATAAAAATGACATATGTTATATTGTTGAGATGTTGCCTAACAACATATATATACCAATTAGTAGAGTTTAGAAGAAAAGTGAATTAATTCGTGTTTGAAGACATACTTTTTCTACTTAGGATGAGTGTCACGTGGTCTCATCAATTCTGCAAGGGTTATATTGCTTCATGTATAACAACAGGTACTATCTTCATTTTTTAAAATTATTTGTTGCAATGTGTAGATTTTCTTACCATTTTATCATGTTTGTAATTCTTAGGTAGTATATTTGGTTCTTGTATGGAAAACATATACAGGGTGATGCAAAATTCATACCCATAGTTTAAAAATTTTATTTGTTTTTCAAAAAATGAAGAAAGTGCGCCAATTAGCGAATGCGCTGTATGTAGTTCTGAACGGTACATGTCCTTGTTCCTCGGTTGTCATTGGTCAGCCATATTGTTAAGAGGCAATGAGACATATCATGGAATGAAATAGTTTATATAGTGTAAAATGAATAAAACAGTACCAAACATGATATGCACAAGATAACTTTCCTTCTACAGTAGGGGGCGCTGCTTGCAGTCAGAATATGAAGAGGGTACAGCTCATCAATTTGAGCTTTATTTCATTAAAATATATTCAGAAGTTTCAGAGATATAGCCTTAAATATACAGTAGTTAGGAAGAATGCACAACAATATAATATATAAAAAAATGACATATGTTATATTGTTGAAATGTTGCCTGACAACATATATATACCAATTAGTTGAGTTTAGAAGAAAAGTGAAGAAATTCGTGTTTGAAGACATACTTTTTCTACTTAGGATGAGTGTCACGTGGTCTCATCAATTCTGCAAGGGTTATATTGCTTCATGTATAACAACAGGTACTATCTTCATTTTTTAAAATTTTTTTTATAATGTGTAGATTTTCTTACCATTTTATTATGTTTGCAATTCTTAGGTAGTATATTTGGTTGTTGTATGGAAAACATATACAGGGTGATGCAAAATTCAAACCCATAGTATAAAAATTTTATTTGTTTTTCAAAAAATGAAGAAAGTGCGCCAATTAGCGAATGCGCTGTATGTAGTTCTGAACGGTACATGTCCTTGTTCCTCGGTTGTCATTGGTCAGCCATATTGTTAAGAGGCAATGAGACATATCATGGAATGAAATCGTTTATATAGTGTAAAATGAATAAAACAGTACCAAACATGATATGCACAAGATAACTTTCCTTCTACAGTAGGGGGCGCTGCTTGCAGTCAGAATATGAAGAGGGTACAGCTCTTCAATTTGAGCTTTATTTCATTAAAATATATTCAGAAGTTTCGGAGATATAGCCTTAAATATACAGTAGTAAGGAAGAATGCACAACAATATAATATATATAAAAATGACATATGTTATATTGTTGAGATGTTGCCTAACAACATATATATACCAATTAGTTGAGTTTAGAAGAAAAGTGAAGAAATTCGTGTTTGAAGACATACTTTTTCTACTTAGGATGAGTGTCACGTGGTCTCATCAATTCTGCAAGGGTTATATTGCTTCATGTATAACAACAGGTACTATCTTCATTTTTTAAAATTATTTGTTGCAATGTGTAGATTTTCTTACCATTTTATCATGTTTGCAATTCTTAGGTAGTATATTTGGTTCTTGTATGGAAAACATATACAGGGTGATGCAAAATTCAAACCCATAGTATAAAAATTTTATTTGTTTTTCAAAAAATGAAGAAAGTGCGCCAATTAGCGAATGCGCTGTATGTAGTTCTGAACGGTACATGTCCTTGTTCCTCGGTTGTCATTGGTCAGCCATATTGTTAAGAGGCAATGAGACATATCATGGAATGAAATCGTTTATATAGTGTAAAATGAATAAAACAGTACCAAACATGATATGCACAAGATAACTTTCCTTCTACAGTAGGGGGCGCTGCTTGCAGTCAGAATATGAAGAGGGTACAGCTCTTCAATTTGAGCTTTATTTCATTAAAATATATTCAGAAGTTTCGGAGATATAGCCTTAAATATACAGTAGTAAGGAAGAATGCACAACAATATAATATATATAAAAATGACATATGTTATATTGTTGAGATGTTGCCTAACAACATATATATACCAATTAGTTGAGTTTAGAAGAAAAAGTGAAGAAATTCGTGTTTGAAGACATACTTTTTCTACTTAGGATGAGTGTCACGTGGTCTCATCAATTCTGCAAGGGTTATATTGCTTCATGTATAACAACAGGTACTATCTTCATTTTTTAAAATTATTTGTTGCAATGTGTAGATTTTCTTACCATTTTATCATGTTTGCAATTCTTAGGTAGTATATTTGGTTCTTGTATGGAAAACATATACAGGGTGATGCAAAATTCAAACCCATAGTATAAAAATTTTATTTGTTTTTCAAAAAATGAAGAAAGTGCGCCAATTAGCGAATGCGCTGTATGTAGTTCTGAACGGTACATGTACTTATTCCTCGGTTGTCATTGGTCAGCCATATTGTTATGAAGCAATGAGACATATCGTGGAATAAAATCGTTTATATAGTGTAAAATGAATAAAACAGTACCAAACATGATATGCACAAGATAACTTTTCTTCTACTGTAGGGGGCGCTGCTTGCAGTCAGAATATGAAGAGGGTACAGCTTTTCAATTTGAGCTTTATTTCATTAAAATATATTCAGAAGTTTCGGAGATATAGCCTTAAATATACAGTAGTTAGGAAGAATGCACAACAATATAATATATATAAAAATGACATATGTTATATTGTTGAGATGTTGCCTAACAACATATATATACCAATTAGTAGAGTTTAGAAGAAAAGTGAATTAATTCGTGTTTGAAGACATACTTTTTCTACTTAGGATGAGTGTCACGTGGTCTCATCAATTCTGCAAGGGTTATATTGCTTCATGTATAACAACAGGTACTATCTTCATTTTTTAAAATTATTTGTTGCAATGTGTAGATTTTCTTACCATTTTATCATGTTTGTAATTCTTAGGTAGTATATTTGGTTCTTGTATGGAAAACATATACAGGGTGATGCAAAATTCATACCCATAGTTTAAAAATTTTATTTGTTTTTCAAAAAATGAAGAAAGTGCGCCAATTAGCGAATGCGCTGTATGTAGTTCTGAACGGTACATGTCCTTGTTCCTCGGTTGTCATTGGTCAGCCATATTGTTAAGAGGCAATGAGACATATCATGGAATGAAATCGTTTATATAGTGTAAAATGAATAAAACAGTACCAAACATGATATGCACAAGATAACTTTTCTTCTACTGTAGGGGGCGCTGCTTGCAGTCAGAATATGAAGAGGGTACAGCTCTTCAATTTGAGCTTTATTTCATTAAAATATATTCAGAAGTTTCGGAGATATAGCCTTAAATATACAGTAGTTAGGAAGAATGCACAACAATATAATATATATAAAAATGACATATGTTATATTGTTGAGATGTTGCCTAACAACATATATATACCAATTAGTTGAGTTTAGAAGAAAAGTGAAGAAATTCGTGTTTGAAGACATACTTTTTCTACTTAGGATGAGTGTCACGTGGTCTCATCAATTCTGCAAGGGTTATATTGCTTCATGTATAACAACAGGTACTATCTTCATTTTTTAAAATTATTTGTTGCAATGTGTAGATTTTCTTACCATTTTATCATGTTTGCAATTCTTAGGTAGTATATTTGGTTCTTGTATGGAAAACATATACAGGGTGATGCAAAATTCAAACCCATAGTATAAAAATTTTATTTGTTTTTCAAAAAATGAAGAAAGTGCGCCAATTAGCGAATGCGCTGTATGTAGTTCTGAACGGTACATGTCCTTGTTCCTCGGTTGTCATTGGTCAGCCATATTGTTAAGAGGCAATGAGACATATCATGGAATGAAATCGTTTATATAGTGTAAAATGAATAAAACAGTACCAAACATGATATGCACAAGATAACTTTCCTTCTACAGTAGGGGGCGCTGCTTGCAGTCAGAATATGAAGAGGGTACAGCTCTTCAATTTGAGCTTTATTTCATTAAAATATATTCAGAAGTTTCGGAGATATAGCCTTAAATATACAGTAGTAAGGAAGAATGCACAACAATATAATATATATAAAAATGACATATGTTATATTGTTGAGATGTTGCCTAACAACATATATATACCAATTAGTTGAGTTTAGAAGAAAAGTGAAGAAATTCGTGTTTGAAGACATACTTTTTCTACTTAGGATGAGTGTCACGTGGTCTCATCAATTCTGCAAGGGTTATATTGCTTCATGTATAACAACAGGTACTATCTTCATTTTTTAAAATTATTTGTTGCAATGTGTAGATTTTCTTACCATTTTATCATGTTTGCAATTCTTAGGTAGTATATTTGGTTGTTGTATGGAAAACATATACAGGGTGATGCAAAATTCAAACCCATAGTATAAAAATTTTATTTGTTTTTCAAAAAATGAAGAAAGTGCGCCAATTAGCGAATGCGCTGTATGAAGTTCTGAACGGTACATGTCCTTGTTCCTCGGTTGTCATTGGTCAGCCATATTGTTAAGAGGCAATGAGACATATCATGGAATAAAATCGTTTATATAGTGTAAAATGAATAAAACAGTACCAAAAATGATATGCACAAGATAACTTTTCTTCTACTGTAGGGGGCGCTGCTTGCAGTCAGAATATGAAGAGGGTACAGCTCTTCAATTTGAGCTTTATTTCATTAAAATATATTCAGAAGTTTCGGAGATATAGCCTTAAATATACAGTAGTTAGGAAGAATGCACAACAATATAATATATATAAAAATGACATATGTTATATTGTTGAGATGTTGCCTAACAACATATATATACCAATTAGTTGAGTTTAGAAGAAAAAGTGAAGAAATTCGTGTTTGAAGACATACTTTTTCTACTTAGGATGAGTGTCACGTGGTCTCATCAATTCTGCAAGGGTTATATTGCTTCATGTATAACAACAGGTACTATCTTCATTTTTTAAAATTTTTTGTTATAATGTGTAGATTTTCTTACCATTTTATCATGTTTGCAATTCTTAGGTAGTATATTTGGTTGTTGTATGGAAAACATATACAGGGTGATGCAAAATTCAAACCCATAGTATAAAAATTTTATTTGTTTTTCAAAAAATGAAGAAAGTGCGCCAATTAGCGAATGCGCTGTATGTAGTTCTGAACGGTACATGTACTTATTCCTCGGTTGTCATTGGTCAGCCATATTGTTATGAAGCAATGAGACATATCGTGGAATAAAATCGTTTATATAGTGTAAAATGAATAAAACAGTACCAAACATGATATGCACAAGATAACTTTTCTTCTACTGTAGGGGGCGCTGCTTGCAGTCAGAATATGAAGAGGGTACAGCTCTTCAATTTGAGCTTTATTTCATTAAAATATATTCAGAAGTTTCGGAGATATAGCCTTAAATATACAGTAGTTAGGAAGAATGCACAACAATATAATATATATAAAAATGACATATGTTATATTGTTGAGATGTTGCCTAACAACATATATATACCAATTAGTTGAGTTTAGAAGAAAAGTGAAGAAATTCGTGTTTGAAGACATACTTTTTCTACTTAGGATGAGTGTCACGTGGTCTCATCAATTCTGCAAGGGTTATATTGCTTCATGTATAACAACAGGTACTATCTTCATTTTTTAAAATTATTTGTTGCAATGTGTAGATTTTCTTACCATTTTATCATGTTTGCAATTCTTAGGTAGTATATTTGGTTCTTGTATGGAAAACATATACAGGGTGATGCAAAATTCAAACCCATAGTATAAAAATTTTATTTGTTTTTCAAAAAATGAAGAAAGTGCGCCAATTAGCGAATGCGCTGTATGTAGTTCTGAACGGTACATGTCCTTGTTCCTCGGTTGTCATTGGTCAGCCATATTGTTAAGAGGCAATGAGACATATCATGGAATGAAATCGTTTATATAGTGTAAAATGAATAAAACAGTACCAAACATGATATGCACAAGATAACTTTCCTTCTACAGTAGGGGGCGCTGCTTGCAGTCAGAATATGAAGAGGGTACAGCTCTTCAATTTGAGCTTTATTTCATTAAAATATATTCAGAAGTTTCGGAGATATAGCCTTAAATATACAGTAGTTAGGAAGAATGCACAACAATATAATATATATAAAAATGACATATGTTATATTGTTGAGATGTTGCCTAACAACATATATATACCAATTAGTTGAGTTTAGAAGAAAAGTGAAGAAATTCGTGTTTGAAGACATACTTTTTCTACTTAGGATGAGTGTCACGTGGTCTCATCAATTCTGCAAGGGTTATATTGCTTCATGTATAACAACAGGTACTATCTTCATTTTTAAAATTTTTTGTTATAATGTGTAGATTTTCTTACCATTTTATCATGTTTGCAATTCTTAGGTAGTATATTTGGTTCTTGTATGGAAAAACATATACAGGGTGATGCAAAATTCAAACCCATAGTATAAAAATTTTATTTGTTTTTCAAAAAATGAAGAAAGTGCGCCAATTAGCGAATGCGCTGTATGTAGTTCTGAACGGTACATGTACTTATTCCTCGGTTGTCATTGGTCAGCCATATTGTTATGAAGCAATGAGACATATCGTGGAATAAAATCGTTGATATAGTGTAAAATGAATAAAACAGTACCAAACATGATATGCACAAGATAACTTTTCTTCTACTGTAGGGGGCGCTGCTTGCAGTCAGAATATGAAGAGGGTACAGCTCTTCAATTTGAGCTTTATTTCATTAAAATATATTCAGAAGTTTCGGAGATATAGCCTTAAATATACAGTAGTTAGGAAGAATGCACAACAATATAATATATATAAAAATGACATATGTTATATTGTTGAGATGTTGCCTAACAACATATATATACCAATTAGTTGAGTTTAGAAGAAAAGTGAAGAAATTCGTGTTTGAAGACATACTTTTTCTACTTAGGATGAGTGTCACATGGTCTCATCAATTCTGCAAGGGTTATATTGCTTCATGTATAACAACAGGTACTATCTTCATTTTTTAAAATTATTTGTTGCAATGTGTAGATTTTCTTACCATTTTATCATGTTTGTAATTCTTAGGTAGTATATTTGGTTCTTGTATGGAAAACATATACAGGGTGATGCAAAATTCATACCCATAGTTTAAAAATTTTATTTGTTTTTCAAAAATGAAGAAAGTGCGCCAATTAGCGAATGCGCTGTATGTAGTTCTGAACGGTACATGTCCTTGTTCCTCGGTTGTCATTGGTCAGCCATATTGTTAAGAGGCAATGAGACATATCATGGAATAAAATCGTTTATATAGTGTAAAATGAATAAAACAGTACCAAACATGATATGCACAAGATAACTTTCCTTCTACAGTAGGGGGCGCTGCTTGCAGTCAGAATATGAAGAGGGTACAGCTCTTCAATTTGAGCTTTATTTCATTAAAATATATTCAGAAGTTTCAGAGATATAGCCTTAAATATACAGTAGTTAGGAAGAATGCACAACAATATAATATATAAAAAAATGACATATGTTATATTGTTGAAATGTTGCCTGACAACATATATATACCAATTAGTTGAGTTTAGAAGAAAAGTGAAGAAATTCGTGTTTGAAGACATACTTTTTCTACTTAGGATGAGTGTCACGTGGTCTCATCAATTCTGCAAGGGTTATATTGCTTCATGTATAACAACAGGTACTATCTTCATTTTTTAAAATTTTTTGTTATAATGTGTAGATTTTCTTACCATTTTATCATGTTTGCAATTCTTAGGTAGTATATTTGGTTGTTGTATGGAAAACATATACAGGGTGATGCAAAATTCAAACCCATAGTATAAAAATTTTATTTGTTTTTCAAAAAATGAAGAAAGTGCGCCAATTAGCGAATGCGCTGTATGTAGTTCTGAACGGTACATGTACTTATTCCTCGGTTGTCATTGGTCAGCCATATTGTTATGAAGCAATGAGACATATCGTGGAATAAAATCGTTGATATAGTGTAAAATGAATAAAACAGTACCAAACATGATATGCACAAGATAACTTTTCTTCTACTGTAGGGGGCGCTGCTTGCAGTCAGAATATGAAGAGGGTACAGCTCTTCAATTTGAGCTTTATTTCATTAAAATATATTCAGAAGTTTCGGAGATATAGCCTTAAATATACAGTAGTTAGGAAGAATGCACAACAATATAATATATATAAAAATGACATATGTTATATTGTTGAGATGTTGCCTAACAACATATATATACCAATTAGTTGAGTTTAGAAGAAAAGTGAAGAAATTCGTGTTTGAAGACATACTTTTTCTACTTAGGATGAGTGTCACATGGTCTCATCAATTCTGCAAGGGTTATATTGCTTCATGTATAACAACAGGTACTATCTTCATTTTTTAAAATTATTTGTTGCAATGTGTAGATTTTCTTACCATTTTATCATGTTTGTAATTCTTAGGTAGTATATTTGGTTCTTGTATGGAAAACATATACAGGGTGATGCAAAATTCATACCCATAGTTTAAAAATTTTATTTGTTTTTCAAAAAATGAAGAAAGTGCGCCAATTAGCGAATGCGCTGTATGTAGTTCTGAACGGTACATGTCCTTGTTCCTCGGTTGTCATTGGTCAGCCATATTGTTAAGAGGCAATGAGACATATCATGGAATGAAATCGTTTATATAGTGTAAAATGAATAAAACAGTACCAAACATGATATGCACAAGATAACTTTCCTTCTACAGTAGGGGGCGCTGCTTGCAGTCAGAATATGAAGAGGGTACAGCTCTTCAATTTGAGCTTTATTTCATTAAAATATATTCAGAAGTTTCAGAGATATAGCCTTAAATATACAGTAGTTAGGAAGAATGCACAACAATATAATATATAAAAAAATGACATATGTTATATTGTTGAAATGTTGCCTGACAACATATATATACCAATTAGTTGAGTTTAGAAGAAAAGTGAAGAAATTCGTGTTTGAAGACATACTTTTTCTACTTAGGATGAGTGTCACGTGGTCTCATCAATTCTGCAAGGGTTATATTGCTTCATGTATAACAACAGGTACTATCTTCATTTTTTAAAATTTTTTGTTATAATGTGTAGATTTTCTTACCATTTTATCATGTTTGCAATTCTTAGGTAGTATATTTGGTTGTTGTATGGAAAACATATACAGGGTGATGCAAAATTCAAACCCATAGTATAAAAATTTTATTTGTTTTTCAAAAAATGAAGAAAGTGCGCCAATTAGCGAATGCGCTGTATGTAGTTCTGAACGGTACATGTACTTATTCCTCGGTTGTCATTGGTCAGCCATATTGTTATGAAGCAATGAGACATATCGTGGAATAAAATCGTTGATATAGTGTAAAATGAATAAAACAGTACCAAACATGATATGCACAAGATAACTTTTCTTCTACTGTAGGGGGCGCTGCTTGCAGTCAGAATATGAAGAGGGTACAGCTCTTCAATTTGAGCTTTATTTCATTAAAATATATTCAGAAGTTTCGGAGATATAGCCTTAAATATACAGTAGTTAGGAAGAATGCACAACAATATAATATATATAAAAATGACATATGTTATATTGTTGAGATGTTGCCTAACAACATATATATACCAATTAGTTGAGTTTAGAAGAAAAGTGAAGAAATTCGTGTTTGAAGACATACTTTTTCTACTTAGGATGAGTGTCACGTGGTCTCATCAATTCTGCAAGGGTTATATTGCTTCATGTATAACAACAGGTACTATCTTCATTTTTTAAAATTATTTGTTGCAATGTGTAGATTTTCTTACCATTTTATCATGTTTGCAATTCTTAGGTAGTATATTTGGTTGTTGTATGGAAAACATATACAGGGTGATGCAAAATTCAAACCCATAGTATAAAAATTTTATTTGTTTTTCAAAAAATGAAGAAAGTGCGCCAATTAGCGAATGCGCTGTATGTAGTTCTGAACGGTACATGTACTTATTCCTCGGTTGTCATTGGTCAGCCATATTGTTATGAAGCAATGAGACATATCGTGGAATAAAATCGTTTATATAGTGTAAAATGAATAAAACAGTACCAAACATGATATGCACAAGATAACTTTTCTTCTACTGTAGGGGGCGCTGCTTGCAGTCAGAATATGAAGAGGGTACAGCTCTTCAATTTGAGCTTTATTTCATTAAAATATATTCAGAAGTTTCGGAGATATAGCCTTAAATATACAGTAGTTAGGAAGAATGCACAACAATATAATATATATAAAAATGACATATGTTATATTGTTGAGATGTTGCCTAACAACATATATATACCAATTAGTTGAGTTTAGAAGAAAAGTGAAGAAATTCGTGTTTGAAGACATACTTTTTCTACTTAGGATGAGTGTCACGTGGTCTCATCAATTCTGCAAGGGTTATATTGCTTCATGTATAACAACAGGTACTATCTTCATTTTTTAAAATTATTTGTTGCAATGTGTAGATTTTCTTACCATTTTATCATGTTTGCAATTCTTAGGTAGTATATTTGGTTCTTGTATGGAAAACATATACAGGGTGATGCAAAATTCAAACCCATAGTATAAAAATTTTATTTGTTTTTCAAAAAATGAAGAAAGTGCGCCAATTAGCGAATGCGCTGTATGTAGTTCTGAACGGTACATGTCCTTGTTCCTCGGTTGTCATTGGTCAGCCATATTGTTAAGAGGCAATGAGACATATCATGGAATGAAATCGTTTATATAGTGTAAAATGAATAAAACAGTACCAAACATGATATGCACAAGATAACTTTCCTTCTACAGTAGGGGGCGCTGCTTGCAGTCAGAATATGAAGAGGGTACAGCTCTTCAATTTGAGCTTTATTTCATTAAAATATATTCAGAAGTTTCGGAGATATAGCCTTAAATATACAGTAGTTAGGAAGAATGCACAACAATATAATATATATAAAAATGACATATGTTATATTGTTGAGATGTTGCCTAACAACATATATATACCAATTAGTTGAGTTTAGAAGAAAAAGTGAAGAAATTCGTGTTTGAAGACATACTTTTTCTACTTAGGATGAGTGTCACGTGGTCTCATCAATTCTGCAAGGGTTATATTGCTTCATGTATAACAACAGGTACTATCTTCATTTTTTAAAATTTTTTGTTATAATGTGTAGATTTTCTTACCATTTTATCATGTTTGCAATTCTTAGGTAGTATATTTGGTTCTTGTATGGAAAACATATACAGGGTGATGCAAAATTCAAACCCATAGTATAAAAATTTTATTTGTTTTTCAAAAAATGAAGAAAGTGCGCCAATTAGCGAATGCGCTGTATGTAGTTCTGAACGGTACATGTACTTATTCCTCGGTTGTCATTGGTCAGCCATATTGTTATGAAGCAATGAGACATATCGTGGAATAAAATCGTTGATATAGTGTAAAATGAATAAAACAGTACCAAACATGATATGCACAAGATAACTTTTCTTCTACTGTAGGGGGCGCTGCTTGCAGTCAGAATATGAAGAGGGTACAGCTCTTCAATTTGAGCTTTATTTCATTAAAATATATTCAGAAGTTTCGGAGATATAGCCTTAAATATACAGTAGTTAGGAAGAATGCACAACAATATAATATATATAAAAATGACATATGTTATATTGTTGAGATGTTGCCTAACAACATATATATACCAATTAGTTGAGTTTAGAAGAAAAGTGAAGAAATTCGTGTTTGAAGACATACTTTTTCTACTTAGGATGAGTGTCACATGGTCTCATCAATTCTGCAAGGGTTATATTGCTTCATGTATAACAACAGGTACTATCTTCATTTTTTAAAATTATTTGTTGCAATGTGTAGATTTTCTTACCATTTTATCATGTTTGTAATTCTTAGGTAGTATATTTGGTTCTTGTATGGAAAACATATACAGGGTGATGCAAAATTCATACCCATAGTTTAAAAATTTTATTTGTTTTTCAAAAAATGAAGAAAGTGCGCCAATTAGCGAATGCGCTGTATGTAGTTCTGAACGGTACATGTCCTTGTTCCTCGGTTGTCATTGGTCAGCCATATTGTTAAGAGGCAATGAGACATATCATGGAATAAAATCGTTTATATAGTGTAAAATGAATAAAACAGTACCAAACATGATATGCACAAGATAACTTTCCTTCTACAGTAGGGGGCGCTGCTTGCAGTCAGAATATGAAGAGGGTACAGCTCTTCAATTTGAGCTTTATTTCATTAAAATATATTCAGAAGTTTCAGAGATATAGCCTTAAATATACAGTAGTTAGGAAGAATGCACAACAATATAATATATAAAAAAATGACATATGTTATATTGTTGAAATGTTGCCTGACAACATATATATACCAATTAGTTGAGTTTAGAAGAAAAGTGAAGAAATTCGTGTTTGAAGACATACTTTTCTACTTAGGATGAGTGTCACGTGGTCTTTATCAATTCTGCAAGGGTTATATTGCTTCATGTATAACAACAGGTACTATCTTCATTTTTTAAAATTTTTTGTTATAATGTGTAGATTTTCTTACCATTTTATCATGTTTGCAATTCTTAGGTAGTATATTTGGTTGTTGTATGGAAAACATATACAGGGTGATGCAAAATTCAAACCCATAGTATAAAAATTTTATTTGTTTTTCAAAAAATGAAGAAAGTGCGCCAATTAGCGAATGCGCTGTATGTAGTTCTGAACGGTACATGTACTTATTCCTCGGTTGTCATTGGTCAGCCATATTGTTATGAAGCAATGAGACATATCGTGGAATAAAATCGTTGATATAGTGTAAAATGAATAAAACAGTACCAAACATGATATGCACAAGATAACTTTCTTCTACTGTAGGGGGCGCTGCTTGCAGTCAGAATATGAAGAGGGTACAGCTCTTCAATTTGAGCTTTATTTCATTAAAATATATTCAGAAGTTTCGGAGATATAGCCTTAAATATACAGTAGTTAGGAAGAATGCACAACAATATAATATATATAAAAATGACATATGTTATATTGTTGAGATGTTGCCTAACAACATATATATACCAATTAGTTGAGTTTAGAAGAAAAGTGAAGAAATTCGTGTTTGAAGACATACTTTTTCTACTTAGGATGAGTGTCACATGGTCTCATCAATTCTGCAAGGGTTATATTGCTTCATGTATAACAACAGGTACTATCTTCATTTTTTAAAATTATTTGTTGCAATGTGTAGATTTTCTTACCATTTTATCATGTTTGTAATTCTTAGGTAGTATATTTGGTTCTTGTATGGAAAACATATACAGGGTGATGCAAAATTCATACCCATAGTTTAAAAATTTTATTTGTTTTTCAAAAAATGAAGAAAGTGCGCCAATTAGCGAATGCGCTGTATGTAGTTCTGAACGGTACATGTCCTTGTTCCTCGGTTGTCATTGGTCAGCCATATTGTTAAGAGGCAATGAGACATATCATGGAATGAAATCGTTTATATAGTGTAAAATGAATAAAACAGTACCAAACATGATATGCACAAGATAACTTTCCTTCTACAGTAGGGGGCGCTGCTTGCAGTCAGAATATGAAGAGGGTACAGCTCTTCAATTTGAGCTTTATTTCATTAAAATATATTCAGAAGTTTCAGAGATATAGCCTTAAATATACAGTAGTTAGGAAGAATGCACAACAATATAATATATAAAAAAATGACATATGTTATATTGTTGAAATGTTGCCTGACAACATATATATACCAATTAGTTGAGTTTAGAAGAAAAGTGAAGAAATTCGTGTTTGAAGACATACTTTTTCTACTTAGGATGAGTGTCACGTGGTCTCATCAATTCTGCAAGGGTTATATTGCTTCATGTATAACAACAGGTACTATCTTCATTTTTTAAAATTTTTTGTTATAATGTGTAGATTTTCTTACCATTTTATCATGTTTGCAATTCTTAGGTAGTATATTTGGTTGTTGTATGGAAAACATATACAGGGTGATGCAAAATTCAAACCCATAGTATAAAAATTTTATTTGTTTTTCAAAAAATGAAGAAAGTGCGCCAATTAGCGAATGCGCTGTATGTAGTTCTGAACGGTACATGTACTTATTCCTCGGTTGTCATTGGTCAGCCATATTGTTATGAAGCAATGAGACATATCGTGGAATAAAATCGTTGATATAGTGTAAAATGAATAAAACAGTACCAAACATGATATGCACAAGATAACTTTTCTTCTACTGTAGGGGGCGCTGCTTGCAGTCAGAATATGAAGAGGGTACAGCTCTTCAATTTGAGCTTTATTTCATTAAAATATATTCAGAAGTTTCGGAGATATAGCCTTAAATATACAGTAGTTAGGAAGAATGCACAACAATATAATATATATAAAAATGACATATGTTATATTGTTGAGATGTTGCCTAACAACATATATATACCAATTAGTTGAGTTTAGAAGAAAAGTGAAGAAATTCGTGTTTGAAGACATACTTTTTCTACTTAGGATGAGTGTCACGTGGTCTCATCAATTCTGCAAGGGTTATATTGCTTCATGTATAACAACAGGTACTATCTTCATTTTTTAAAATTATTTGTTGCAATGTGTAGATTTTCTTACCATTTTATCATGTTTGCAATTCTTAGGTAGTATATTTGGTTGTTGTATGGAAAACATATACAGGGTGATGCAAAATTCAAACCCATAGTATAAAAATTTTATTTGTTTTTCAAAAAATGAAGAAAGTGCGCCAATTAGCGAATGCGCTGTATGTAGTTCTGAACGGTACATGTACTTATTCCTCGGTTGTCATTGGTCAGCCATATTGTTATGAAGCAATGAGACATATCGTGGAATAAAATCGTTTATATAGTGTAAAATGAATAAAACAGTACCAAACATGATATGCACAAGATAACTTTTCTTCTACTGTAGGGGGCGCTGCTTGCAGTCAGAATATGAAGAGGGTACAGCTCTTCAATTTGAGCTTTATTTCATTAAAATATATTCAGAAGTTTCGGAGATATAGCCTTAAATATACAGTAGTTAGGAAGAATGCACAACAATATAATATATATAAAAATGACATATGTTATATTGTTCAGATGTTGCCTAACAACATATATATACCAATTAGTTGAGTTTAGAAGAAAAGTGAAGAAATTCGTGTTTGAAGACATACTTTTTCTACTTAGGATGAGTGTCACGTGGTCTCATCAATTCTGCAAGGGTTATATTGCTTCATGTATAACAACAGGTACTATCTTCATTTTTTAAAATTATTTGTTGCAATGTGTAGATTTTCTTACCATTTTATCATGTTTGCAATTCTTAGGTAGTATATTTGGTTCTTGTATGGAAAACATATACAGGGTGATGCAAAATTCAAACCCATAGTATAAAAATTTTATTTGTTTTTCAAAAAATGAAGAAAGTGCGCCAATTAGCGAATGCGCTGTATGTAGTTCTGAACGGTACATGTCCTTGTTCCTCGGTTGTCATTGGTCAGCCATATTGTTAAGAGGCAATGAGACATATCATGGAATGAAATCGTTTATATAGTGTAAAATGAATAAAACAGTACCAAACATGATATGCACAAGATAACTTTCCTTCTACAGTAGGGGGCGCTGCTTGCAGTCAGAATATGAAGAGGGTACAGCTCTTCAATTTGAGCTTTATTTCATTAAAATATATTCAGAAGTTTCAGAGATATAGCCTTAAATATACAGTAGTTAGGAAGAATGCACAACAATATAATATATATAAAAATGACATATGTTATATTGTTGAGATGTTGCCTAACAACATATATATACCAATTAGTTGAGTTTAGAAGAAAAAGTGAAGAAATTCGTGTTTGAAGACATACTTTTTCTACTTAGGATGAGTGTCAAGTGGTCTCATCAATTCTGCAAGGGTTATATTGCTTCATGTATAACAACAGGTACTATCTTCATTTTTTAAAATTTTTTGTTATAATGTGTAGATTTTCTTACCATTTTATCATGTTTGCAATTCTTAGGTAGTATATTTGGTTCTTGTATGGAAAACATATACAGGGTGATGCAAAATTCAAACCCATAGTATAAAAATTTTATTTGTTTTTCAAAAAATGAAGAAAGTGCGCCAATTAGCGAATGCGCTGTATGTAGTTCTGAACGGTACATGTACTTATTCCTCGGTTGTCATTGGTCAGCCATATTGTTATGAAGCAATGACACATATCGTGGAATAAAATCGTTTATATAGTGTAAAATGAATAAAACAGTACCAAACATGATATGCACAAGATAACTTTTCTTCTACTGTAGGGGGCGCTGCTTGCAGTCAGAATATGAAGAGGGTACAGCTCTTCAATTTGAGCTTTATTTCATTAAAATATATTCAGAAGTTTCAGAGATATAGCCTTAAATATACAGTAGTTAGGAAGAATGCACAACAATATAATATATAAAAAAATGACATATGTTATATTGTTGAAATGTTGCCTGACAACATATATATACCAATTAGTTGAGTTTAGAAGAAAAGTGAAGAAATTCGTGTTTGAAGACATACTTTTTCTACTTAGGATGAGTGTCACATGGTCTCATCAATTCTGCAAGGGTTATATTGCTTCATGTATAACAACAGGTACTATCTTCATTTTTTAAAATTATTTGTTGCAATGTGTAGATTTTCTTACCATTTTATCATGTTTGTAATTCTTAGGTAGTATATTTGGTTCTTGTATGGAAAACATATACAGGGTGATGCAAAATTCATACCCATAGTTTAAAAATTTTATTTGTTTTTCAAAAAATGAAGAAAGTGCGCCAATTAGCGAATGCGCTGTATGTAGTTCTGAACGGTACATGTCCTTGTTCCTCGGTTGTCATTGGTCAGCCATATTGTTAAGAGGCAATGAGACATATCATGGAATGAAATCGTTTATATAGTGTAAAATGAATAAAACAGTACCAAACATGATATGCACAAGATAACTTTCCTTCTACAGTAGGGGGCGCTGCTTGCAGTCAGAATATGAAGAGGGTACAGCTCTTCAATTTGAGCTTTATTTCATTAAAATATATTCAGAAGTTTCAGAGATATAGCCTTAAATATACAGTAGTTAGGAAGAATGCACAACAATATAATATATAAAAAAATGACATATGTTATATTGTTGAAATGTTGCCTGACAACATATATATACCAATTAGTTGAGTTTAGAAGAAAAGTGAAGAAATTCGTGTTTGAAGACATACTTTTTCTACTTAGGATGAGTGTCACGTGGTCTCATCAATTCTGCAAGGGTTATATTGCTTCATGTATAACAACAGGTACTATCTTCATTTTTTAAAATTTTTTGTTATAATGTGTAGATTTTCTTACCATTTTATCATGTTTGCAATTCTTAGGTAGTATATTTGGTTGTTGTATGGAAAACATATACAGGGTGATGCAAAATTCAAACCCATAGTATAAAAATTTTATTTGTTTTTCAAAAAATGAAGAAAGTGCGCCAATTAGCGAATGCGCTGTATGTAGTTCTGAACGGTACATGTCCTTGTTCCTCGGTTGTCATTGGTCAGCCATATTGTTAAGAGGCAATGAGACATATCATGGAATGAAATCGTTTATATAGTGTAAAATGAATAAAACAGTACCAAACATGATATGCACAAGATAACTTTCCTTCTACAGTAGGGGGCGCTGCTTGCAGTCAGAATATGAAGAGGGTACAGCTCTTCAATTTGAGCTTTATTTCATTAAAATATATTCAGAAGTTTCGGAGATATAGCCTTAAATATACAGTAGTTAGGAAGAATGCACAACAATATAATATATATAAAAATGACATATGTTATATTGTTGAGATGTTGCCTAACAACATATATATACCAATTAGTTGAGTTTAGAAGAAAAAGTGAAGAAATTCGTGTTTGAAGACATACTTTTTCTACTTAGGATGAGTGTCACGTGGTCTCATCAATTCTGCAAGGGTTATATTGCTTCATGTATAACAACAGGTACTATCTTCATTTTTTAAAATTTTTTGTTATAATGTGTAGATTTTCTTACCATTTTATCATGTTTGCAATTCTTAGGTAGTATATTTGGTTCTTGTATGGAAAACATATACAGGGTGATGCAAAATTCAAACCCATAGTATAAAAATTTTATTTGTTTTTCAAAAAATGAAGAAAGTGCGCCAATTAGCGAATGCGCTGTATGTAGTTCTGAACGGTACATGTACTTATTCCTCGGTTGTCATTGGTCAGCCATATTGTTATGAAGCAATGAGACATATCGTGGAATAAAATCGTTGATATAGTGTAAAATGAATAAAACAGTACCAAACATGATATGCACAAGATAACTTTTCTTCTACTGTAGGGGGCGCTGCTTGCAGTCAGAATATGAAGAGGGTACAGCTCTTCAATTTGAGCTTTATTTCATTAAAATATATTCAGAAGTTTCGGAGATATAGCCTTAAATATACAGTAGTTAGGAAGAATGCACAACAATATAATATATATAAAAATGACATATGTTATATTGTTGAGATGTTGCCTAACAACATATATATACCAATTAGTTGAGTTTAGAAGAAAAGTGAAGAAATTCGTGTTTGAAGACATACTTTTTCTACTTAGGATGAGTGTCACATGGTCTCATCAATTCTGCAAGGGTTATATTGCTTCATGTATAACAACAGGTACTATCTTCATTTTTTAAAATTATTTGTTGCAATGTGTAGATTTTCTTACCATTTTATCATGTTTGTAATTCTTAGGTAGTATATTTGGTTCTTGTATGGAAAACATATACAGGGTGATGCAAAATTCATACCCATAGTTTAAAAATTTTATTTGTTTTTCAAAAAATGAAGAAAGTGCGCCAATTAGCGAATGCGCTGTATGTAGTTCTGAACGGTACATGTCCTTGTTCCTCGGTTGTCATTGGTCAGCCATATTGTTAAGAGGCAATGAGACATATCATGGAATAAAATCGTTTATATAGTGTAAAATGAATAAAACAGTACCAAACATGATATGCACAAGATAACTTTCCTTCTACAGTAGGGGGCGCTGCTTGCAGTCAGAATATGAAGAGGGTACAGCTCTTCAATTTGAGCTTTATTTCATTAAAATATATTCAGAAGTTTCAGAGATATAGCCTTAAATATACAGTAGTTAGGAAGAATGCACAACAATATAATATATAAAAAAATGACATATGTTATATTGTTGAAATGTTGCCTGACAACATATATATACCAATTAGTTGAGTTTAGAAGAAAAGTGAAGAAATTCGTGTTTGAAGACATACTTTTTCTACTTAGGATGAGTGTCACGTGGTCTTTATCAATTCTGCAAGGGTTATATTGCTTCATGTATAACAACAGGTACTATCTTCATTTTTTAAAATTTTTTGTTATAATGTGTAGATTTTCTTACCATTTTATCATGTTTGCAATTCTTAGGTAGTATATTTGGTTGTTGTATGGAAAACATATACAGGGTGATGCAAAATTCAAACCCATAGTATAAAAATTTTATTTGTTTTTCAAAAAATGAAGAAAGTGCGCCAATTAGCGAATGCGCTGTATGTAGTTCTGAACGGTACATGTACTTATTCCTCGGTTGTCATTGGTCAGCCATATTGTTATGAAGCAATGAGACATATCGTGGAATAAAATCGTTGATATAGTGTAAAATGAATAAAACAGTACCAAACATGATATGCACAAGATAACTTTTCTTCTACTGTAG
>NW_027657076.1:0-43156 GCF_964235325.1 Thermobia domestica | reverse complement strand
CGTGAGTACGCCTCTGCACTTGACTATACTTCGAATTATACTGCAAACAGTTGTATTTTAGTTTCCCCGTTTAGTTCATCGATATCATTAACACAAAGAAAATAGATGTTATAGATGCGTATTCTCAGTTCTCGCTTTATATCCGGACGTCTGCAAAAATCTACTCCTTTTCTTTCTTTCACGCATCCACCAAACTAACAATGATTTGTATTATAATATTTGCGCATAAAATGTATATCTCATACCTTCCATGTTCTCAAGTATTCATAGACAAAAACGGTTACTTTCTGCGAACAAATTGTCCAAACACAGTGCAAATGTCATCTATAGATTGTCCTGGTTCCGTCTGCGTGTACATAACAATGCGTCATAATCATACATTGCACATTAAGGATATCAATTAATCTTCCCAAATTCCTAGATATGCCTGGCAAAAGTTCCGCGTGTTGTAAGGATATTACATTTGTACTACCGACAAGGTGGTATCTTCCAACATTGAAGTTCAATAAACCCCAAATGTGTCGGATATAGTATTTGATTTCTTGTCTCATTGTTTGCGTCAGAGATGTCTTCTCAAGTTAGGATTTACGATACATACAGGATGAGTTGTATATATTGTTGCTGCCAGCTCTATATTAATCCCATATTTGTAAACGAATAAAAACAGTATTCTAATTATAACAATGTGCTCACAATTAATTTTATTCTTAATTGTTATACGTATTGTTGATTAAAAATGAAAATGTTGCTAAGTGAATTTTATTAATATTTTCTGTTGCGTGATATAGGAAGTGAGTGAAATATTGGAGGAATATAGTGTGCGTAGCAGATGATGTGCAGTGGCTTTGGATCGCCTGTGATAAGGTAAGGCATTTGCTATTTTAATTAACACATTTTATATACTGTAATCCTAATTATTTTTATGTGAATGTGCTTACTACTTGTGTATTCAGTGGGACCGATGTTTTAATATGTATGGTCAAGCAGTGTCGAGCCTGGTCAGTGTGTGGATAGGTGACCATTTTTTGTAAATCGATAACATTTAACTTTGTAAACACGGATGAAGTAGAAGTATATTTATTTTATTTTTTACCTCAAATATGTAGGACACTTCTCCTTTGTACATCAATTATTATTATTAGTTCAACTTGTTTACAAGTTAAATGAAAAGAATAGTCGTTATCGTGTGATGATTGTGCTCATTAGGCTAAAGAAGACTCGTGATAAGAAAGAAAAGAAGAACGGTGCTCAAGTTTCGTCACAGCATATTCTCAAAAATTTACAGGCAAAATTCAGTGTTCTGCATGAAAAGGCATATTTGTACGAAAAAAAAAAAAAATTCTGCAGACGACAGAATTAAATAAAGTAATACACATGTATTTTAGAGTTACTGGTGTAAAATCATTACAAGTGCTTTGCCAGGTGGCCAATAAAAAGCACGAATACTATTTAAGGGAGCCAAAACAGGAGAAAGCTGGGGGCCTGAGCGATAGCAAGAATGTGCGTCCAAAGTGAACAGGAGCGAAGGCGACGCGGGTATACGTATAAGCAAGGGTAGTGGAAACCAGTTAGTTTTCGAGTTTCAATAGCACTTGTCATGCATCCATACTAGTAGCGCCCCGCTTGTAAACATTAAGTACACTATGCAAGAATACACCGCCGGTGGAAAATAGTACCTAATACAGTTATCTTTCATATATACTGACTTATTTTACAGTAGTAACCCAACACTAGTAAACGTAAAATAAAAGTGTATAACTTTATATTTAATTCTATCGCCTGGCTTAGTTTTTCACCTGTAAGATGTACTTATTTAGAGCAAGTTTCTTAACTAGCAAATTAAACCGAGAACCACAGCAACCATATATATATTCTTATGATGTACTTTTCTTTGAGTGGTGTTCTCTGTCTATTCAATAACATTTTCTCAGTTTAATGCTAGCAAAAAACAAAACAAAATCAAAGTGTTTCTATATAAATTTAGTTCACCGTGTTGTAATATCACATGGAATTGAAAAACGAATAGTCGAACCTCTGCTATCTCGATCAAACTTCTCAGGATGATATACTGACTTACCGCAGAAGTTCGACTGAATACGTTTCTCAGTTCCATGGGAGAACCTGGAGAAGCAAAAGCCTGCGCAACGGAAAATACTAAATAAACTTGTAGAGCAGGTCAAGATGTATCATCATGCCAAGTTTCATTCAGATCAGAGAAGTTTGGCTGCAGCCATTTTCATTACAAAGCACAAAATGGATGGTCCCTAACCTCGAGAATCTTCACAATTGTCGACGAGTTGAACTGCACTCATCTGATCAAAATCAAACTTAAAATGGCAGTTCACTTTCAACTGTTAAATAATATGATATGCAGGCTTCTGCTTTCCTAGTTACAGTCTATCCACTGTGGTATGCATATTAGTAGAAATGTGAGAGTGCATATTTATTAAAGATTTGCTTCAAAAAGCGATGAAAGACATAGGCATTCCCGCGGGCGGTGATAACAAGATGCCGGAAAACGAACAAGCAGAAAGAATATGGGCTGAAGAAGTGTAAACGACGACGCGGCGGCCCGTAAAGGTGTTGCCGTCCTATTAAATGAATAATATCAAAAGAAAGAAAAAAAAAGTAAAAAATTTCGCGCTCGTAATCAAGACAGAAAGCAACTAAAGGAAATCTTTGTTTTACGTCCCACGTTATGCCGCTTAGGCTAAAAGAGGCGCTGATTATGAGAAATGATTGAAATGGTGGTGGAATGAAGAAAGTGGGAGGAAACGGGAGAACCCCGCGGTAACCCACCGCACATAGTTTTTGTCCACCATAAAGTTAACTTGGCGGGGGCTCAAGACAGAAAGACGGTTGGAAAAACAAATAAACGATGTTCCATCCCGTAAAAATGTTGGCGACCTATGAAATCAATATTTTTTCTTAAAGAAAAAAAAAAGAATTAAAAAGAGAAAAAAAGGTCAAAATTTCGCGCTCGCTTCGCTCGCGATCAGCAGAGAAAAGAGGACGTGACGCACCCCTAAAAGTGTTGGCGACCGATTGAATAAATATTGTGGGTAAAAAAAAAAAAAAAAAAGTCAAAAATTTCGCGCTCGCTTCGCTCGCGATCAGCACAGAAAGAAGGACGTGACGCGCCCCTAAAGGTGTTGGCAACCGATTCAATACATATTGTCGGTAAAAAAAAAAAAAAAAAAAAACGCTCGCTTCGCTCGCGATCGACATGAAAAAGGCAACGACGTGACGCCCCGTAAAATTGTCGGCGACCTATTCAATCAATATATTCGGTTGAAAAACAAAGTCAAAAGTTTCCCAATCGCTTCCCTGCCGATCGACATAAAAAAAAAGGCAACCCCTTCACCTCTCCTTATGCATTCATCAGTAAACATACAACCATAGATCACAATACCACTCACATCACCTATCAGTTCTCCACGTCCATCAAGATCCAATCATCGCCCTGGCCCTTTATGATGATACACAACATTACATGTTATTGTGTGCATTGCCCCGCGTTACAATACATGACCAAAAAAAAAAGAGAAAAAGAGCTGCACTGCCTTCAGTGTAGACATGTGTTCGTATTCGTAGAAAATGATTTTAGGTACACGATAGTACAGTAATCTATCTTCACATGCTTCAGATGTGAACGATACCTACACATGAAGAGGGCTCCCGAGGTTTCCTTTTCCAATAGGATGGAGCTCCACCACACTTGCAGAATGACGAGAAGTTATGTTAATAAATATATCCCAGAGTGTTTCGTAACTCGCCCTTGGTCCTAATGATGAAGCGTTCTTCAGATGGCCCCGATGTCTCCACACATGATACTATGCGACTTCTTTTCACGAGGCTCTCAAAGATCACGTTTGTGTCCTAACATTCTCTGCAGATATGACACAGCTGCGATAGCGGATCACAGAAGCCTTTCCTCTCCTTACAAGAGACGTGTTCATTCGAGCATGGGAGTAATTCGACTATCGATCAAATATCTCCCGTGTCACGATAGTAGTCACTTTCAATTCTTCTAACGAAGGTAAGAAAAAATGCTATACAAACTTCCTTTCGGTATATAAAGGATTAGGGGCCCAGAGAATATTTTCTTTCAAGAGGATACATTCTTTTTCGAACACCCTGTATATAGATCCTCTAATTATAACTGCAAACAAAATGTTGATTTTGCAATTGCTTCCATGAGAGAAAATTCTGTGCACTTTCTTTCTGAAGGGCCGGGCCTAAACGTTTTCCTTAATCATTAAATTTAGTAGTTATCTACAATTACATAGTTTTCCATTGTTCTCAAAATAAAGATTTTTCTCTATGAATTGTTGAATGTTGCTAGGGATATTGAAGTAATTCTTTTTAGTGTTTTTTTCTTTACAATAATGTACTGAACGCCTGCATTAAGGAAGTTCGTGTGTCCATCTTGCAAAATGTTTCGTCTTTTTTCATGCCCACTAAGATAAATATTCATTTTGCTCTTTTCTCCGTATGCAAACCACATTTCTTAAAGGCAACATTTTCATACAAATGTAGTACTAAAAACTTCTAATTGGCAACATCTGGGCTGCGAAGAGGAAAAAGAAAGAAATCTCGTACGTATTCGCGCGCAATTCGGAATTAGCCAATGAAAAGCACAAAAGCGGCCACCATCTCTCTCTCTTTCTTATTAACGGTTTTGTACTTTCTGCAGTTCTATCAGTGCTGCTAACCTCTTACTATATCATTGAATATGTATGTTTATATATATATATATATATATATATATATATATATATATATATATATATATATATATATATATATATATATATATATATATATTTTACAAAAAATCATACTACTACGGAATAATATTAAATGCCTGTAAACCCTCATTTCTGTTTGCACTTTCTGTTACACTACCTTCCCCGAACTTCTTTCAAGTTATTAAGTGCAGAACGGGGAGTTATACATATTTACTTGCGCTTTCACAATATCTGCACATTGTGTAATAATAGGAGACGTATAAAATAAAACTATATACTAATACGTATATATATATATATATATATATATATATATATATATACAGTACACATTCCACTATCCGAGGCTTTCCTTTTCTTTTCTTGCTGACGATAAATTACGCTCTTAGAAATGTTGTCTGAAAACAATAAGAATATGTGCAAAAAATACAATCAGAGGTAGAGGTCTTTAACAGGAACTAAGCAAGGGAGTTGAAAAATTTTTTATGCATGTAAAAAATATAGACATGAACCAACTTGTGAAATAAAAAGACCAGAAAACTACTCTTTCTAAATTATGTGTAAACTTTTTACCGAAAACGAAAGTTGCACGAAAGACTTTTTGTCCCTTTTTTGGCCTCCGGTGCTTGGGGTCCCTGGTTCAATCCCAGCTCGTGCCGTGTGAACTTTGTCGTGCATAAAGACCGTGCTCATGGGTTTTCTCGGGTTTCTCCCGTTTCCTCCCACTTTCTTCATTCAGTACTCATCATCACCGTCTCCTTTAGCGTAACCGGTATAAGTATGCGACGTAAATCTAAAGATTTCATTTCATTTCCCTTTTCTGCTCATACTGCTGATTATGCGCGATTATGCCAACATCCAACTCCGCGGATAATCGTGCGATTACTGTATATACAACTAATACAGATACGTAATTACATTATCAGTTACAGTATCGGTTTTTATTTACTAATTTGCCTCACTTTATTTGCATCCCTGCAGTAAATAATTCTTATCGATAATAGTTAAAATGTATATTACATTTTAGTGCTTCACGACTGAATGATCATCTGCCTTACGTTATCTCGCAGCTGAAGAGGATGCTACACTGAAAACTACCTTGCGTTATAAAGGGTAAGTGAAACATATCTTAAAAATATCTTTCATACATTTCATTGTGTACATTAAAGAATGTAAGTTTGCCTTTTTCCTGTAATCAATACTTAATAAAGGATTTATTTTTATTTATTTATATACAATTTCATACGTGGTTCGTGATAGTAAACTCGATAGGACATAGTGGCACTATGAACATCCGAATCACTCATCATTCGAACATTCAAATATTTATTCGAATATTAGTATATTCCAAGTAATGTTAACGACGTTAATATGCTTGCCTTTATAGTTAATAATGTCAATTCTTACTTAAAACATACTTCCTTAACAGGACATTGAAGAAAAGGTAGTTGCCAACGGCCATACCATGCTGAATATACCGGTTCTCGTCCGATCACCGAAGTCAAGCAGCATCGGGCCTGGTCAGTACTTGGATGGGTGACCGCCTGGGAACACCAGGTGCTGTTGGCATCTCTTTTTCAAATTTCATTATCCTTCAAGTACGAAAATACTAGAAACATTAATTTTATAGTACTTTCAAGAGATAATTTATCAACATTATTTCATAGCGATTAATCGATATTCTAAGCGTTATACCCACTATTTCTTACACTAACAGCCTGTTTATTTGCACGGCACATTAAAATAACCTGATTTCCGATCCGTGTGCACCTACTACTATACTTAACACGGAATGTATTACCACTTTTTAAAAGTAAATTATTATGACTAAGTGTAGATCTCCGGCGAGTAAATGCCTTTCGTATACAAGCACGACACATCTCCGCTATGTGCTTTACTTTTTTACTAACAGCATATAGAAATTGGATTTCAAGGTGTTTCTACATAACAGAATGAAGCAAATTTCGTGATTTAACTCTTTCGAATAATGTGTTGGTCCTGACAAGGACCGTTTGAAATGAAAAATCTTGAAGAAGATTTTTACTTAGAGCTTGTGTACTTGGTAACAGCCTTCGTACCCTCACTTACAGCGTGCTTGGCAAGTTCACCAGGCAAAAGAAGGCGCACAGCTGTTTGGATTTCCCGGCTGGTGATAGTTGACCGCTTATTGTAATGGGCCAAACGAGAAGCTTCAGCAGCAATACGCTCGAAGATGTCATTAACAAAGCTGTTCATGATACTCATAGCTTTGCTAGATATGCCAGTGTCAGGATGCACTTGCTTCAAAACTTTGTAGATGTAAATGGCATAGCTCTCCTTCCTCCTCCTCTTCTTCTTCTTATCTCCCTTGGAGATATTCTTTTGGGCTTTACCAGCCTTCTTTGCAGCCTTTCCGCTAGTTTTTGGTGGCATGATGACTCACTCGTTCAGCAAAATTAGATGTGTCCGCCGATTTATCGACTTCATTTAAATTACAGTACGTGTTTCAATTCGCGCCAACTGCCTTGCTTTTCATTTGATGCACTCGGGTGCACGCTTGAAGTAGTAACAAAACTGACTTGATTCATGGGAGGCCGCAATTTTTCCTCTCATCTTATTACGAAAGAATATTGAACAATGTCTGGTCGCGGCAAAGGTGGAAAAGTCAAGGGAAAGAGCAAGTCCCGCTCCAGCAGGGCTGGCCTTCAATTCCCAGTAGGCAGAATCCATCGTCTTTTGCGAAAGGGTAACTATGCCGAACGAGTTGGTGCTGGCGCTCCCGTGTATTTGGCTGCAGTCATGGAATACCTGGCAGCTGAAGTTCTTGAGTTGGCAGGCAACGCTGCTCGTGACAACAAGAAGACTAGGATTATTCCACGTCATCTGCAGTTAGCTATCCGTAACGACGAGGAATTAAACAAGTTGTTGTCTGGAGTTACAATCGCTCAGGGTGGTGTTTTGCCCAACATTCAAGCTGTACTTCTGCCCAAGAAAACTGAGAAGAAGGCATAAATGTAAGACCTATATCTCATACAAATCGGCCCTTATGAGGGCCACAAACCCCTTTATAGAGGAGATTTACGATTGAAATGAATTGTTTTCGATATACAGACTCATCAAAAGTGTCTGAGATAGTTGCTTAGTGTCATTCGAAATTCTCGCTGCTATTCGATTAATTAGTATGTGTAGTCGTCGATCGTAATTGAAGCCCATAGGAAGTCACACTATCTTTAGAATACTCCAAACAGCGATGTGCTTAGTTCCCACTACATTATTAATTATAAGATCATTACCTTTTGTATTGTCGCTAGCTACATTTTTTTGATATTTGCGTACATCGGGCTCATATTACCCAGAGGACAGGACAGTCGAGCCCAGATTCTCAGCAATGGAAGAAAACCTCATACCACATATTCTCATGTACTTCATGCTAGACAAAGGAATTTCCAACATTCTTAAAGCACTCATGTTTCTCTCTTGCGTTGGCTTGGCTGAAATTACTCTGTTCAATATGTTCTCGACATTTATTATTGTTCATTACTATGCCCCAATGACATCATGAACAGAGCGGATCAAAAAACTTTCCTAAATTTCTTTTGCAACATAGTAATGACATTAAATGCACACTTAAGTACGATTTATTCTTTGCAAGGTCGATATTCATATTTGTGTGATATGTGTTATATGTATATGGTTTGTAATACGCAACTACTCTTATTCTCTGATCTCAGAACTCATTTGCTACTGTGCCCAACGAGCGAGCCTAGGTTTCTTGTAACTACTGCCTTTCTTTAGTAAATAATGTGAAGTATACAATGCATTAACCTACATCTCATATTTGTATTACTCTTTATTTTACTAACCCGCTACGAAGTGTCATTAATTTACATGTAAATCACAATAGACACTACCGCAAAAGAAAAAAATCGAACCCAAGACCACGTAAACAAGATAAAGGACAAGATTCAGGTTTCTAACGCATTATTCGCCCCTCACAGCACAGTATAGAAGTTGTATAAGCCTCTATACGTACATCCTACTGTCAGAACAGAAATTCCGACTTGCGTTTCGCATCTCTCATGCTCGCTACTTCCAACAAATCGCCAATTTCCAACCAGAACCCCTTCTCCAGCATTAATACTGCTACATATGAATACGTATACATGAACGTACATAATGTAAAAAAAAACGTATGATTTTCTCAAATTAATCTCTCTACGTCTGTAATTTTGTGTGCATCAAAAGGCTTTAATGTAGTTACACGAATTCTTATAATCTAACAGAAAATCGCACAAAGTAAATCTTTCCCTTTATATAAATTTGTTGGCTCTGAAAAGAGCCGTTTATGCCAATTTTATATCCAAAATAGGAGGAACCCCAACTTAACCTCCGAAACCGTACAGGGTTCTTCCTTGCCTCTTCAAGGCATACACAACATCCATAGCTGTCACTGTCTTCCTCTTGGCGTGTTCTGTGTATGTAACAGCATCTCTGATTACGTTCTCCAGGAATACTTTCAATACTCCTCGGGTCTCTTCATAAATGAGACCAGAGATACGCTTCACACCACCACGGCGAGCAAGACGCCTAATAGCGGGTTTGGTGATACCCTGGATGTTGTCACGAAGAACTTTACGGTGGCGCTTGGCACCTCCTTTGCCAAGACCCTTGCCTCCTTTTCCACGTCCTGTCATTTCGATATGTTACTGCTTCGCTCACCACACACGAGAAATACAAGCCCAAGCAGCCCAAGACTCGTGGTTTTGTTCCTTCGATCATGCAGGGAAAGCACGGAGGAAAAACACAAAACGTGTCTAAGCCAATGAGAACTGTCCTTTTCGACTGACTTTATCCAATGAGAAATAGCTTGATTTAACGGTTTTGCTCTTTATATAACTTGACTTCATTCAGCGCGCAATTATTTGAAACAAGTCGTGACAGTTGCAATGGCACGTACCAAGCAGACAGCTAGGAAATCTACTGGAGGCAAAGCTCCTCGAAAGCAGCTTGCCACCAAAGCTGCAAGAAAGAGTGCTCCAGCTACCGGTGGAGTGAAAAAGCCCCATCGTTACAGGCCTGGTACTGTGGCTCTCCGAGAAATTCGTCGTTACCAGAAGAGCACTGAATTGCTCATCCGCAAGCTGCCCTTCCAACGACTCGTCCGAGAAATTGCACAAGATTTCAAGACAGATCTTCGCTTCCAAAGCTCAGCTGTCATGGCTTTACAGGAGGCAAGTGAAGCTTACCTTGTAGGGCTTTTCGAAGACACCAACTTGTGTGCTATTCACGCAAAGAGAGTCACAATCATGCCTAAGGACATTCAGCTTGCTCGCCGCATCCGTGGGGAACGTGCTTAAGTTTGAAGTTCTGGCACTGAGTTCAAAAACGGTCCTTTTTAGGACCAATACACTACTTAGAGATGCTGTTATCCTAACAAGGATCTTGTCCATACTTGTTATCTTTTTTTTTTAAATTCTCACGCCGTATGTTGCATAGTTAATACATCTACCTTCGTTTTCCTCTCGTTTCGTATATCATCCTATCTTTCAAGTATATTCTTTAGTTTTCCCCTATGTTTACCGATTGATTATCTTCGTTTTATGTGGTCAAGGATTCGATTTTGCCATATGTTGCATAAGTTAACTTCGATTCAACCACTGTTTGCCCTTCTCAACGTTATTAATCTCATAGAACTCGCAGGCGAAATATGTACTTCTTCCAAGGTAGCAAAAGTAATATTTTCTCAGAGGTCGCTGCTGTTGAATGCAAACGTTAAACTAAACTTTCTTTAAGTGTCTGTTTGTACTTAACATCAGTTCAATTGTACACCTACATTTCTGCTGGTGTTACTATTTTTCTTTATAGCAATATTACGAATTATAAGACGGTATCCGTGGTTATTAGCGTGTTCCCTTTTCCTAACACTTTCTCATTACACCAGTATTTCCATCATTCATTAGGCGTAATCACCCGTCTCCTTTATCATAAAAATCATAATAGTACGACGTTAAATTGAAACAGTCTACTTCACTTTCACGAGTTGTAATAAGTTCGAACATTTCTTTCACCCCAGCCTTGAAAAGAGTTGATTTTAGTTTAGTGTCCCTTTCAGCAGCAAGGCTGTTTCAAACGTGGACCTACTTATTAACGTGCAATGCGAAACATTTGAGCTCCCACCGAGAATCGAACCCAGTCAGCCTGCAAAAGTTTTTCTAACAAATGCATTAAGTGCGTTTTCTGTACTGTTTCGCTACTTGAAGATAGGAACAAGGAAAAAGTAAGTGATCACAAATTGACATTACGTAATGTGTTCCCCATTTTTTTTCGAGTACACCATTCTTGACACCCGTGAAAGCTTTCTTTCCCCACCCTCAATTCCCCTCTGTTATAAAGCACTTACATCAAGAAGTGCTTCGGTTAAAAAGAAAACTCAAAGTCCCTTGCGTGTATACTATACATTGCTATGAATGAACATGTGATAATGATAGGAAAAGCACAATTTTACTCTTCTCAAAGTATTTGATGGCTCTAAAAAGAGCCGTTTTAAAATGTCAGATGATTTACTGACACATTTACTTCTTCTTTGGTGCAGCCTTCTTAGCACTTTTCGGTTTTGCTGTAGCCTTCTTTGGCTTCGGGGCCTTTGGCTTCTTGGGAGTTTTTGCCTTCTTCACTTTAGATGGTGATTTCTTAGGTTTGGGAGCAGCAGCCTTTTTCTTTTCACCAGTCTTCTTGGGACGTTTAGCTGCTGGCTTTTTCGCAGGCTTCTTCTCCTTTGATGCTGATCGTTTCGCCTTGGTTGAAGATCCACCTTCAGGCTTCTCCTTCAGCGATGAAGCACTAAGCTTAAACGATCCAGATGCACCTTTTCCCTTGGTCTGAACCAAAGACCCAGAAGCAACTGCACTTCTCAAGTATTTCTTGATAAATGGAGCAAGCTTCTCGGCATCCACTTTGTAGTTCTGAGAGATGTATTTCTTAATAGCTTGCAGTGAACTTCCTCCCCTTTCCTTCAAATTCTTGATGGCGTTGTTCACCATTTCTGATGTTCTTGGATGAGAAGGTGTTGTTTTTGGTTTCTTAGGCTTTGCAGACTTCTTAGGAGAAGCCTGTGCCGGGGCTGCAGGTGCTGATGCCGTATCTGCCATTGCTTTCTGCAATAAACTCAACGATACTGAAGAATGAAATTTTCGCTGGCAGGCAGCGTTGAGTTTGGTTACGGAGCGCGGACCGGATAGAAAGCACTTGCTGAGGCGGGCTGAGGTAAACAGAAGTTCGTAGTTGCCACAACGATAAGTGTGTTTCCTTCTATTTTGATAAACGATTTTTTTCAGGTATTCAATGAATGCACCAGATCCTATTCTTCCTTACTGGCTAGAAGAAACTTTATTCCACATAACTCAAAAGGCATTTGTTTTTATTCGCTTTTCTATTTTATGTTTCAGTCATTGCTAAGTCGGTCACACTACTTTTTCACCCTCCTTGTGCTTATAATTTTCATAATTTAACATGGAAATACTTATCAATAAATAATTATATTACCATGGTAATTAACTTCAATCCTTCCTGTGATTATACGCAAAGTACCATCTTCGTACTGCTTACTATAGTTCAATGAAGGGAATCTATAAAGTAACGCGTGTCGCACACATCTGCCTTGCAAACTCCCTGGCCTACTTCCAATGTATAGACTTTTATTTCAAATCCTGATTTAATTTCATAATTTTCTGTAGATTTTAACATTTTATTACCCAGCTTCTTAATACGAATGACAATCAAGCCTAAATATTTATTCCCTTTAACTTTATTTTTCTTTTTTATTTTGTGCCTTGTTTCATATTTGTTCTTACGTTAGCAATTAACGCACTTACCGTAGTTATGTATGAACAGGTTGTTTCTATATTTATTTTATTCCAAATAAATTAAATATATATACGGATTATTTTATGGTAGTTGATATTTTCTGTTGTTTCCTACGTGAATTGAGGAAACGCACGGACTTTCGCCTAATTCTTGTGCTACTTTCATATGTCTGTATCTGTCGAATGCTGTCGATCTGTCGAAATGTGTATTACTATCTGTCGATTCATCGAGTGAACTGAATTCGTTAACCATTTCACCAGGCGCGCATGCATTTTTTTTTTTCTTCTAAGGGATCCAAGCTTCGGGGGGCAAGGTTCCAATACTACAAGCCACTATGTCTATATACTATTATTCTGCATTCGAAAACACGATAAATATTCCACTTACTTTTTCACAAAAACATGATACAGACAGAGTACAGATGAAGTGTAAGATCAGATTTATATTGATGATACATCAATATTTTCCCTGTTAATAACTACATTTAATGAGAAAGTCTGCAAATGTATGTTCACTTAGGAACTTTTGCGAGGAGTCCGCACCCGGTGGACACCCCGTGAGTACGCCTCTGCACTTGACTATACTTCGAATTATACTGCAAACAGTTGTATTTTAGTTTCCCCGTTTAGTTCATCGATATCATTAACACAAAGAAAATAGATGTTATAGATGCGTATTCTCAGTTCTCGCTTTATATCCGGACGTCTGCAAAAATCTACTCCTTTTCTTTCTTTCACGCATCCACCAAACTAACAATGATTTGTATTATAATATTTGCGCATAAAATGTATATCTCATACCTTCCATGTTCTCAAGTATTCATAGACAAAAACGGTTACTTTCTGCGAACAAATTGTCCAAACACAGTGCAAATGTCATCTATAGATTGTCCTGGTTCCGTCTGCGTGTACATAACAATGCGTCATAATCATACATTGCACATTAAGGATATCAATTAATCTTCCCAAATTCCTAGATATGCCTGGCAAAAGTTCCGCGTGTTGTAAGGATATTACATTTGTACTACCGACAAGGTGGTATCTTCCAACATTGAAGTTCAATAAACCCCAAATGTGTCGGATATAGTATTTGATTTCTTGTCTCATTGTTTGCGTCAGAGATGTCTTCTCAAGTTAGGATTTACGATACATACAGGATGAGTTGTATATATTGTTGCTGCCAGCTCTATATTAATCCCATATTTGTAAACGAATAAAAACAGTATTCTAATTATAACAATGTGCTCACAATTAATTTTATTCTTAATTGTTATACGTATTGTTGATTAAAAATGAAAATGTTGCTAAGTGAATTTTATTAATATTTTCTGTTGCGTGATATAGGAAGTGAGTGAAATATTGGAGGAATATAGTGTGCGTAGCAGATGATGTGCAGTGGCTTTGGATCGCCTGTGATAAGGTAAGGCATTTGCTATTTTAATTAACACATTTTATATACTGTAATCCTAATTATTTTTATGTGAATGTGCTTACTACTTGTGTATTCAGTGGGACCGATGTTTTAATATGTATGGTCAAGCAGTGTCGAGCCTGGTCAGTGTGTGGATAGGTGACCATTTTTTGTAAATCGATAACATTTAACTTTGTAAACACGGATGAAGTAGAAGTATATTTATTTTATTTTTTACCTCAAATATGTAGGACACTTCTCCTTTGTACATCAATTATTATTATTAGTTCAACTTGTTTACAAGTTAAATGAAAAGAATAGTCGTTATCGTGTGATGATTGTGCTCATTAGGCTAAAGAAGACTCGTGATAAGAAAGAAAAGAAGAACGGTGCTCAAGTTTCGTCACAGCATATTCTCAAAAATTTACAGGCAAAATTCAGTGTTCTGCATGAAAAGGCATATTTGTACGAAAAAAAAAAAAAATTCTGCAGACGACAGAATTAAATAAAGTAATACACATGTATTTTAGAGTTACTGGTGTAAAATCATTACAAGTGCTTTGCCAGGTGGCCAATAAAAAGCACGAATACTATTTAAGGGAGCCAAAACAGGAGAAAGCTGGGGGCCTGAGCGATAGCAAGAATGTGCGTCCAAAGTGAACAGGAGCGAAGGCGACGCGGGTATACGTATAAGCAAGGGTAGTGGAAACCAGTTAGTTTTCGAGTTTCAATAGCACTTGTCATGCATCCATACTAGTAGCGCCCCGCTTGTAAACATTAAGTACACTATGCAAGAATACACCGCCGGTGGAAAATAGTACCTAATACAGTTATCTTTCATATATACTGACTTATTTTACAGTAGTAACCCAACACTAGTAAACGTAAAATAAAAGTGTATAACTTTATATTTAATTCTATCGCCTGGCTTAGTTTTTCACCTGTAAGATGTACTTATTTAGAGCAAGTTTCTTAACTAGCAAATTAAACCGAGAACCACAGCAACCATATATATATTCTTATGATGTACTTTTCTTTGAGTGGTGTTCTCTGTCTATTCAATAACATTTTCTCAGTTTAATGCTAGCAAAAAACAAAACAAAATCAAAGTGTTTCTATATAAATTTAGTTCACCGTGTTGTAATATCACATGGAATTGAAAAACGAATAGTCGAACCTCTGCTATCTCGATCAAACTTCTCAGGATGATATACTGACTTACCGCAGAAGTTCGACTGAATACGTTTCTCAGTTCCATGGGAGAACCTGGAGAAGCAAAAGCCTGCGCAACGGAAAATACTAAATAAACTTGTAGAGCAGGTCAAGATGTATCATCATGCCAAGTTTCATTCAGATCAGAGAAGTTTGGCTGCAGCCATTTTCATTACAAAGCACAAAATGGATGGTCCCTAACCTCGAGAATCTTCACAATTGTCGACGAGTTGAACTGCACTCATCTGATCAAAATCAAACTTAAAATGGCAGTTCACTTTCAACTGTTAAATAATATGATATGCAGGCTTCTGCTTTCCTAGTTACAGTCTATCCACTGTGGTATGCATATTAGTAGAAATGTGAGAGTGCATATTTATTAAAGATTTGCTTCAAAAAGCGATGAAAGACATAGGCATTCCCGCGGGCGGTGATAACAAGATGCCGGAAAACGAACAAGCAGAAAGAATATGGGCTGAAGAAGTGTAAACGACGACGCGGCGGCCCGTAAAGGTGTTGCCGTCCTATTAAATGAATAATATCAAAAGAAAGAAAAAAAAAGTAAAAAATTTCGCGCTCGTAATCAAGACAGAAAGCAACTAAAGGAAATCTTTGTTTTACGTCCCACGTTATGCCGCTTAGGCTAAAAGAGGCGCTGATTATGAGAAATGATTGAAATGGTGGTGGAATGAAGAAAGTGGGAGGAAACGGGAGAACCCCGCGGTAACCCACCGCACATAGTTTTTGTCCACCATAAAGTTAACTTGGCGGGGGCTCAAGACAGAAAGACGGTTGGAAAAACAAATAAACGATGTTCCATCCCGTAAAAATGTTGGCGACCTATGAAATCAATATTTTTTCTTAAAGAAAAAAAAAAGAATTAAAAAGAGAAAAAAAGGTCAAAATTTCGCGCTCGCTTCGCTCGCGATCAGCAGAGAAAAGAGGACGTGACGCACCCCTAAAAGTGTTGGCGACCGATTGAATAAATATTGTGGGTAAAAAAAAAAAAAAAAAAGTCAAAAATTTCGCGCTCGCTTCGCTCGCGATCAGCACAGAAAGAAGGACGTGACGCGCCCCTAAAGGTGTTGGCAACCGATTCAATACATATTGTCGGTAAAAAAAAAAAAAAAAAAAAACGCTCGCTTCGCTCGCGATCGACATGAAAAAGGCAACGACGTGACGCCCCGTAAAATTGTCGGCGACCTATTCAATCAATATATTCGGTTGAAAAACAAAGTCAAAAGTTTCCCAATCGCTTCCCTGCCGATCGACATAAAAAAAAAGGCAACCCCTTCACCTCTCCTTATGCATTCATCAGTAAACATACAACCATAGATCACAATACCACTCACATCACCTATCAGTTCTCCACGTCCATCAAGATCCAATCATCGCCCTGGCCCTTTATGATGATACACAACATTACATGTTATTGTGTGCATTGCCCCGCGTTACAATACATGACCAAAAAAAAAAGAGAAAAAGAGCTGCACTGCCTTCAGTGTAGACATGTTCGTATTCGTAGAAAATGATTTTAGGTACACGATAGTACAGTAATCTATCTTCACATGCTTCAGATGTGAACGATACCTACACATGAAGAGGGCTCCCGAGGTTTCCTTTTCCAATAGGGATGGAGCTCCACCACACTTGCAGAATGACGAGAAGTTATGTTAATAAATATATCCCAGAGTGTTTCGTAACTCGCCCTTGGTCCTAATGATGAAGCGTTCTTCAGATGGCCCCGATGTCTCCACACATGATACTATGCGACTTCTTTTCACGAGGCTCTCAAAGATCACGTTTGTGTCCTAACATTCTCTGCAGATATGACACAGCTGCGATAGCGGATCACAGAAGCCTTTCCTCTCCTTACAAGAGACGTGTTCATTCGAGCATGGGAGTAATTCGACTATCGATCAAATATCTCCCGTGTCACGATAGTAGTCACTTTCAATTCTTCTAACGAAGGTAAGAAAAAATGCTATACAAACTTCCTTTCGGTATATAAAGGATTAGGGGCCCAGAGAATATTTTCTTTCAAGAGGATACATTCTTTTTCGAACACCCTGTATATAGATCCTCTAATTATAACTGCAAACAAAATGTTGATTTTGCAATTGCTTCCATGAGAGAAAATTCTGTGCACTTTCTTTCTGAAGGGCCGGGCCTAAACGTTTTCCTTAATCATTAAATTTAGTAGTTATCTACAATTACATAGTTTTCCATTGTTCTCAAAATAAAGATTTTTCTCTATGAATTGTTGAATGTTGCTAGGGATATTGAAGTAATTCTTTTTAGTGTTTTTTTCTTTACAATAATGTACTGAACGCCTGCATTAAGGAAGTTCGTGTGTCCATCTTGCAAAATGTTTCGTCTTTTTTCATGCCCACTAAGATAAATATTCATTTTGCTCTTTTCTCCGTATGCAAACCACATTTCTTAAAGGCAACATTTTCATACAAATGTAGTACTAAAAACTTCTAATTGGCAACATCTGGGCTGCGAAGAGGAAAAAGAAAGAAATCTCGTACGTATTCGCGCGCAATTCGGAATTAGCCAATGAAAAGCACAAAAGCGGCCACCATCTCTCTCTCTTTCTTATTAACGGTTTTGTACTTTCTGCAGTTCTATCAGTGCTGCTAACCTCTTACTATATCATTGAATATGTATGTTTATATATATATATATATATATATATATATATATATATATATATATATATATATATATATATATATATATATATATATATATATATTTACAAAAAATCATACTACTACGGAATAATATTAAATGCCTGTAAACCCTCATTTCTGTTTGCACTTTCTGTTACACTACCTTCCCCGAACTTCTTTCAAGTTATTAAGTGCAGAACGGGGAGTTATACATATTTACTTGCGCTTTCACAATATCTGCACATTGTGTAATAATAGGAGACGTATAAAATAAAACTATATACTAATACGTATATATATATATATATATATATATATATATATATATATACAGTACACATTCCACTATCCGAGGCTTTCCTTTTCTTTTCTTGCTGACGATAAATTACGCTCTTAGAAATGTTGTCTGAAAACAATAAGAATATGTGCAAAAAATACAATCAGAGGTAGAGGTCTTTAACAGGAACTAAGCAAGGGAGTTGAAAAATTTTTTATGCATGTAAAAAATATAGACATGAACCAACTTGTGAAATAAAAAGACCAGAAAACTACTCTTTCTAAATTATGTGTAAACTTTTTACCGAAAACGAAAGTTGCACGAAAGACCTTTTTGTCCCTTTTTTGGCCTCCGGTGCTTGGGGTCCCTGGTTCAATCCCAGCTCGTGCCGTGTGAACTTTGTCGTGCATAAAGACCGTGCTCATGGGTTTTCTCGGGTTTCTCCCGTTTCCTCCCACTTTCTTCATTCAGTACTCATCATCACCGTCTCCTTTAGCGTAACCGGTATAAGTATGCGACGTAAATCTAAAGATTTCATTTCATTTCCCTTTTCTGCTCATACTGCTGATTATGCGCGATTATGCCAACATCCAACTCCGCGGATAATCGTGCGATTACTGTATATACAACTAATACAGATACGTAATTACATTATCAGTTACAGTATCGGTTTTTATTTACTAATTTGCCTCACTTTATTTGCATCCCTGCAGTAAATAATTCTTATCGATAATAGTTAAAATGTATATTACATTTTAGTGCTTCACGACTGAATGATCATCTGCCTTACGTTATCTCGCAGCTGAAGAGGATGCTACACTGAAAACTACCTTGCGTTATAAAGGGTAAGTGAAACATATCTTAAAAATATCTTTCATACATTTCATTGTGTACATTAAAGAATGTAAGTTTGCCTTTTTCCTGTAATCAATACTTAATAAAGGATTTATTTTTATTTATTTATATACAATTTCATACGTGGTTCGTGATAGTAAACTCGATAGGACATAGTGGCACTATGAACATCCGAATCACTCATCATTCGAACATTCAAATATTTATTCGAATATTAGTATATTCCAAGTAATGTTAACGACGTTAATATGCTTGCCTTTATAGTTAATAATGTCAATTCTTACTTAAAACATACTTCCTTAACAGGACATTGAAGAAAAGGTAGTTGCCAACGGCCATACCATGCTGAATATACCGGTTCTCGTCCGATCACCGAAGTCAAGCAGCATCGGGCCTGGTCAGTACTTGGATGGGTGACCGCCTGGGAACACCAGGTGCTGTTGGCATCTCTTTTTCAAATTTCATTATCCTTCAAGTACGAAAATACTAGAAACATTAATTTTATAGTACTTTCAAGAGATAATTTATCAACATTATTTCATAGCGATTAATCGATATTCTAAGCGTTATACCCACTATTTCTTACACTAACAGCCTGTTTATTTGCACGGCACATTAAAATAACCTGATTTCCGATCCGTGTGCACCTACTACTATACTTAACACGGAATGTATTACCACTTTTTAAAAGTAAATTATTATGACTAAGTGTAGATCTCCGGCGAGTAAATGCCTTTCGTATACAAGCACGACACATCTCCGCTATGTGCTTTACTTTTTTACTAACAGCATATAGAAATTGGATTTCAAGGTGTTTCTACATAACAGAATGAAGCAAATTTCGTGATTTAACTCTTTCGAATAATGTGTTGGTCCTGACAAGGACCGTTTGAAATGAAAAATCTTGAAGAAGATTTTTACTTAGAGCTTGTGTACTTGGTAACAGCCTTCGTACCCTCACTTACAGCGTGCTTGGCAAGTTCACCAGGCAAAAGAAGGCGCACAGCTGTTTGGATTTCCCGGCTGGTGATAGTTGACCGCTTATTGTAATGGGCCAAACGAGAAGCTTCAGCAGCAATACGCTCGAAGATGTCATTAACAAAGCTGTTCATGATACTCATAGCTTTGCTAGATATGCCAGTGTCAGGATGCACTTGCTTCAAAACTTTGTAGATGTAAATGGCATAGCTCTCCTTCCTCCTCCTCTTCTTCTTCTTATCTCCCTTGGAGATATTCTTTTGGGCTTTACCAGCCTTCTTTGCAGCCTTTCCGCTAGTTTTTGGTGGCATGATGACTCACTCGTTCAGCAAAATTAGATGTGTCCGCCGATTTATCGACTTCATTTAAATTACAGTACGTGTTTCAATTCGCGCCAACTGCCTTGCTTTTCATTTGATGCACTCGGGTGCACGCTTGAAGTAGTAACAAAACTGACTTGATTCATGGGAGGCCGCAATTTTTCCTCTCATCTTATTACGAAAGAATATTGAACAATGTCTGGTCGCGGCAAAGGTGGAAAAGTCAAGGGAAAGAGCAAGTCCCGCTCCAGCAGGGCTGGCCTTCAATTCCCAGTAGGCAGAATCCATCGTCTTTTGCGAAAGGGTAACTATGCCGAACGAGTTGGTGCTGGCGCTCCCGTGTATTTGGCTGCAGTCATGGAATACCTGGCAGCTGAAGTTCTTGAGTTGGCAGGCAACGCTGCTCGTGACAACAAGAAGACTAGGATTATTCCACGTCATCTGCAGTTAGCTATCCGTAACGACGAGGAATTAAACAAGTTGTTGTCTGGAGTTACAATCGCTCAGGGTGGTGTTTTGCCCAACATTCAAGCTGTACTTCTGCCCAAGAAAACTGAGAAGAAGGCATAAATGTAAGACCTATATCTCATACAAATCGGCCCTTATGAGGGCCACAAACCCCTTTATAGAGGAGATTTACGATTGAAATGAATTGTTTTCGATATACAGACTCATCAAAAGTGTCTGAGATAGTTGCTTAGTGTCATTCGAAATTCTCGCTGCTATTCGATTAATTAGTATGTGTAGTCGTCGATCGTAATTGAAGCCCATAGGAAGTCACACTATCTTTAGAATACTCCAAACAGCGATGTGCTTAGTTCCCACTACATTATTAATTATAAGATCATTACCTTTTGTATTGTCGCTAGCTACATTTTTTTGATATTTGCGTACATCGGGCTCATATTACCCAGAGGACAGGACAGTCGAGCCCAGATTCTCAGCAATGGAAGAAAACCTCATACCACATATTCTCATGTACTTCATGCTAGACAAAGGAATTTCCAACATTCTTAAAGCACTCATGTTTCTCTCTTGCGTTGGCTTGGCTGAAATTACTCTGTTCAATATGTTCTCGACATTTATTATTGTTCATTACTATGCCCCAATGACATCATGAACAGAGCGGATCAAAAAACTTTCCTAAATTTCTTTTGCAACATAGTAATGACATTAAATGCACACTTAAGTACGATTTATTCTTTGCAAGGTCGATATTCATATTTGTGTGATATGTGTTATATGTATATGGTTTGTAATACGCAACTACTCTTATTCTCTGATCTCAGAACTCATTTGCTACTGTGCCCAACGAGCGAGCCTAGGTTTCTTGTAACTACTGCCTTTCTTTAGTAAATAATGTGAAGTATACAATGCATTAACCTACATCTCATATTTGTATTACTCTTTATTTTACTAACCCGCTACGAAGTGTCATTAATTTACATGTAAATCACAATAGACACTACCGCAAAAGAAAAAAATCGAACCCAAGACCACGTAAACAAGATAAAGGACAAGATTCAGGTTTCTAACGCATTATTCGCCCCTCACAGCACAGTATAGAAGTTGTATAAGCCTCTATACGTACATCCTACTGTCAGAACAGAAATTCCGACTTGCGTTTCGCATCTCTCATGCTCGCTACTTCCAACAAATCGCCAATTTCCAACCAGAACCCCTTCTCCAGCATTAATACTGCTACATATGAATACGTATACATGAACGTACATAATGTAAAAAAAAACGTATGATTTTCTCAAATTAATCTCTCTACGTCTGTAATTTTGTGTGCATCAAAAGGCTTTAATGTAGTTACACGAATTCTTATAATCTAACAGAAAATCGCACAAAGTAAATCTTTCCCTTTATATAAATTTGTTGGCTCTGAAAAGAGCCGTTTATGCCAATTTTATATCCAAAATAGGAGGAACCCCAACTTAACCTCCGAAACCGTACAGGGTTCTTCCTTGCCTCTTCAAGGCATACACAACATCCATAGCTGTCACTGTCTTCCTCTTGGCGTGTTCTGTGTATGTAACAGCATCTCTGATTACGTTCTCCAGGAATACTTTCAATACTCCTCGGGTCTCTTCATAAATGAGACCAGAGATACGCTTCACACCACCACGGCGAGCAAGACGCCTAATAGCGGGTTTGGTGATACCCTGGATGTTGTCACGAAGAACTTTACGGTGGCGCTTGGCACCTCCTTTGCCAAGACCCTTGCCTCCTTTTCCACGTCCTGTCATTTCGATATGTTACTGCTTCGCTCACCACACACGAGAAATACAAGCCCAAGCAGCCCAAGACTCGTGGTTTTGTTCCTTCGATCATGCAGGGAAAGCACGGAGGAAAAACACAAAACGTGTCTAAGCCAATGAGAACTGTCCTTTTCGACTGACTTTATCCAATGAGAAATAGCTTGATTTAACGGTTTTGCTCTTTATATAACTTGACTTCATTCAGCGCGCAATTATTTGAAACAAGTCGTGACAGTTGCAATGGCACGTACCAAGCAGACAGCTAGGAAATCTACTGGAGGCAAAGCTCCTCGAAAGCAGCTTGCCACCAAAGCTGCAAGAAAGAGTGCTCCAGCTACCGGTGGAGTGAAAAAGCCCCATCGTTACAGGCCTGGTACTGTGGCTCTCCGAGAAATTCGTCGTTACCAGAAGAGCACTGAATTGCTCATCCGCAAGCTGCCCTTCCAACGACTCGTCCGAGAAATTGCACAAGATTTCAAGACAGATCTTCGCTTCCAAAGCTCAGCTGTCATGGCTTTACAGGAGGCAAGTGAAGCTTACCTTGTAGGGCTTTTCGAAGACACCAACTTGTGTGCTATTCACGCAAAGAGAGTCACAATCATGCCTAAGGACATTCAGCTTGCTCGCCGCATCCGTGGGGAACGTGCTTAAGTTTGAAGTTCTGGCACTGAGTTCAAAAACGGTCCTTTTTAGGACCAATACACTACTTAGAGATGCTGTTATCCTAACAAGGATCTTGTCCATACTTGTTATCTTTTTTTTTTAAATTCTCACGCCGTATGTTGCATAGTTAATACATCTACCTTCGTTTTCCTCTCGTTTCGTATATCATCCTATCTTTCAAGTATATTCTTTAGTTTTCCCCTATGTTTACCGATTGATTATCTTCGTTTTATGTGGTCAAGGATTCGATTTTGCCATATGTTGCATAAGTTAACTTCGATTCAACCACTGTTTGCCCTTCTCAACGTTATTAATCTCATAGAACTCGCAGGCGAAATATGTACTTCTTCCAAGGTAGCAAAAGTAATATTTTCTCAGAGGTCGCTGCTGTTGAATGCAAACGTTAAACTAAACTTTCTTTAAGTGTCTGTTTGTACTTAACATCAGTTCAATTGTACACCTACATTTCTGCTGGTGTTACTATTTTTCTTTATAGCAATATTACGAATTATAAGACGGTATCCGTGGTTATTAGCGTGTTCCCTTTTCCTAACACTTTCTCATTACACCAGTATTTCCATCATTCATTAGGCGTAATCACCCGTCTCCTTTATCATAAAAATCATAATAGTACGACGTTAAATTGAAACAGTCTACTTCACTTTCACGAGTTGTAATAAGTTCGAACATTTCTTTCACCCCAGCCTTGAAAAGAGTTGATTTTAGTTTAGTGTCCCTTTCAGCAGCAAGGCTGTTTCAAACGTGGACCTACTTATTAACGTGCAATGCGAAACATTTGAGCTCCCACCGAGAATCGAACCCAGTCAGCCTGCAAAAGTTTTTCTAACAAATGCATTAAGTGCGTTTTCTGTACTGTTTCGCTACTTGAAGATAGGAACAAGGAAAAAGTAAGTGATCACAAATTGACATTACGTAATGTGTTCCCCATTTTTTTTCGAGTACACCATTCTTGACACCCGTGAAAGCTTTCTTTCCCCACCCTCAATTCCCCTCTGTTATAAAGCACTTACATCAAGAAGTGCTTCGGTTAAAAAGAAAACTCAAAGTCCCTTGCGTGTATACTATACATTGCTATGAATGAACATGTGATAATGATAGGAAAAGCACAATTTTACTCTTCTCAAAGTATTTGATGGCTCTAAAAAGAGCCGTTTTAAAATGTCAGATGATTTACTGACACATTTACTTCTTCTTTGGTGCAGCCTTCTTAGCACTTTTCGGTTTTGCTGTAGCCTTCTTTGGCTTCGGGGCCTTTGGCTTCTTGGGAGTTTTTGCCTTCTTCACTTTAGATGGTGATTTCTTAGGTTTGGGAGCAGCAGCCTTTTTCTTTTCACCAGTCTTCTTGGGACGTTTAGCTGCTGGCTTTTTCGCAGGCTTCTTCTCCTTTGATGCTGATCGTTTCGCCTTGGTTGAAGATCCACCTTCAGGCTTCTCCTTCAGCGATGAAGCACTAAGCTTAAACGATCCAGATGCACCTTTTCCCTTGGTCTGAACCAAAGACCCAGAAGCAACTGCACTTCTCAAGTATTTCTTGATAAATGGAGCAAGCTTCTCGGCATCCACTTTGTAGTTCTGAGAGATGTATTTCTTAATAGCTTGCAGTGAACTTCCTCCCCTTTCCTTCAAATTCTTGATGGCGTTGTTCACCATTTCTGATGTTCTTGGATGAGAAGGTGTTGTTTTTGGTTTCTTAGGCTTTGCAGACTTCTTAGGAGAAGCCTGTGCCGGGGCTGCAGGTGCTGATGCCGTATCTGCCATTGCTTTCTGCAATAAACTCAACGATACTGAAGAATGAAATTTTCGCTGGCAGGCAGCGTTGAGTTTGGTTACGGAGCGCGGACCGGATAGAAAGCACTTGCTGAGGCGGGCTGAGGTAAACAGAAGTTCGTAGTTGCCACAACGATAAGTGTGTTTCCTTCTATTTTGATAAACGATTTTTTTCAGGTATTCAATGAATGCACCAGATCCTATTCTTCCTTACTGGCTAGAAGAAACTTTATTCCACATAACTCAAAAGGCATTTGTTTTTATTCGCTTTTCTATTTTATGTTTCAGTCATTGCTAAGTCGGTCACACTACTTTTTCACCCTCCTTGTGCTTATAATTTTCATAATTTAACATGGAAATACTTATCAATAAATAATTATATTACCATGGTAATTAACTTCAATCTTCCTGTGATTATACGCAAAGTACCATCTTCGTACTGCTTACTATAGTTCAATGAAGGGAATCTATAAAGTAACGCGTGTCGCACACATCTGCCTTGCAAACTCCCTGGCCTACTTCCAATGTATAGACTTTTATTTCAAATCCTGATTTAATTTCATAATTTTCTGTAGATTTTAACATTTTATTACCCAGCTTCTTAATACGAATGACAATCAAGCCTAAATATTTATTCCCTTTAACTTTATTTTTCTTTTTTATTTTGTGCCTTGTTTCATATTTGTTCTTACGTTAGCAATTAACGCACTTACCGTAGTTATGTATGAACAGGTTGTTTCTATATTTATTTTATTCCAAATAAATTAAATATATATACGGATTATTTTATGGTAGTTGATATTTTCTGTTGTTTCCTACGTGAATTGAGGAAACGCACGGACTTTCGCCTAATTCTTGTGCTACTTTCATATGTCTGTATCTGTCGAATGCTGTCGATCTGTCGAAATGTGTATTACTATCTGTCGATTCATCGAGTGAACTGAATTCGTTAACCATTTCACCAGGCGCGCATGCATTTTTTTTTTTCTTCTAAGGGATCCAAGCTTCGGGGGGCAAGGTTCCAATACTACAAGCCACTATGTCTATATACTATTATTCTGCATTCGAAAACACGATAAATATTCCACTTACTTTTTCACAAAAACATGATACAGACAGAGTACAGATGAAGTGTAAGATCAGATTTATATTGATGATACATCAATATTTTCCCTGTTAATAACTACATTTAATGAGAAAGTCTGCAAATGTATGTTCACTTAGGAACTTTTGCGAGGAGTCCGCACCCGGTGGACACCCCGTGAGTACGCCTCTGCACTTGACTATACTTCGAATTATACTGCAAACAGTTGTATTTTAGTTTCCCCGTTTAGTTCATCGATATCATTAACACAAAGAAAATAGATGTTATAGATGCGTATTCTCAGTTCTCGCTTTATATCCGGACGTCTGCAAAAATCTACTCCTTTTCTTTCTTTCACGCATCCACCAAACTAACAATGATTTGTATTATAATATTTGCGCATAAAATGTATATCTCATACCTTCCATGTTCTCAAGTATTCATAGACAAAAACGGTTACTTTCTGCGAACAAATTGTCCAAACACAGTGCAAATGTCATCTATAGATTGTCCTGGTTCCGTCTGCGTGTACATAACAATGCGTCATAATCATACATTGCACATTAAGGATATCAATTAATCTTCCCAAATTCCTAGATATGCCTGGCAAAAGTTCCGCGTGTTGTAAGGATATTACATTTGTACTACCGACAAGGTGGTATCTTCCAACATTGAAGTTCAATAAACCCCAAATGTGTCGGATATAGTATTTGATTTCTTGTCTCATTGTTTGCGTCAGAGATGTCTTCTCAAGTTAGGATTTACGATACATACAGGATGAGTTGTATATATTGTTGCTGCCAGCTCTATATTAATCCCATATTTGTAAACGAATAAAAACAGTATTCTAATTATAACAATGTGCTCACAATTAATTTTATTCTTAATTGTTATACGTATTGTTGATTAAAAATGAAAATGTTGCTAAGTGAATTTTATTAATATTTTCTGTTGCGTGATATAGGAAGTGAGTGAAATATTGGAGGAATATAGTGTGCGTAGCAGATGATGTGCAGTGGCTTTGGATCGCCTGTGATAAGGTAAGGCATTTGCTATTTTAATTAACACATTTTATATACTGTAATCCTAATTATTTTTATGTGAATGTGCTTACTACTTGTGTATTCAGTGGGACCGATGTTTTAATATGTATGGTCAAGCAGTGTCGAGCCTGGTCAGTGTGTGGATAGGTGACCATTTTTTGTAAATCGATAACATTTAACTTTGTAAACACGGATGAAGTAGAAGTATATTTATTTTATTTTTTACCTCAAATATGTAGGACACTTCTCCTTTGTACATCAATTATTATTATTAGTTCAACTTGTTTACAAGTTAAATGAAAAGAATAGTCGTTATCGTGTGATGATTGTGCTCATTAGGCTAAAGAAGACTCGTGATAAGAAAGAAAAGAAGAACGGTGCTCAAGTTTCGTCACAGCATATTCTCAAAAATTTACAGGCAAAATTCAGTGTTCTGCATGAAAAGGCATATTTGTACGAAAAAAAAAAAAAATTCTGCAGACGACAGAATTAAATAAAGTAATACACATGTATTTTAGAGTTACTGGTGTAAAATCATTACAAGTGCTTTGCCAGGTGGCCAATAAAAAGCACGAATACTATTTAAGGGAGCCAAAACAGGAGAAAGCTGGGGGCCTGAGCGATAGCAAGAATGTGCGTCCAAAGTGAACAGGAGCGAAGGCGACGCGGGTATACGTATAAGCAAGGGTAGTGGAAACCAGTTAGTTTTCGAGTTTCAATAGCACTTGTCATGCATCCATACTAGTAGCGCCCCGCTTGTAAACATTAAGTACACTATGCAAGAATACACCGCCGGTGGAAAATAGTACCTAATACAGTTATCTTTCATATATACTGACTTATTTTACAGTAGTAACCCAACACTAGTAAACGTAAAATAAAAGTGTATAACTTTATATTTAATTCTATCGCCTGGCTTAGTTTTTCACCTGTAAGATGTACTTATTTAGAGCAAGTTTCTTAACTAGCAAATTAAACCGAGAACCACAGCAACCATATATATATTCTTATGATGTACTTTTCTTTGAGTGGTGTTCTCTGTCTATTCAATAACATTTTCTCAGTTTAATGCTAGCAAAAAACAAAACAAAATCAAAGTGTTTCTATATAAATTTAGTTCACCGTGTTGTAATATCACATGGAATTGAAAAACGAATAGTCGAACCTCTGCTATCTCGATCAAACTTCTCAGGATGATATACTGACTTACCGCAGAAGTTCGACTGAATACGTTTCTCAGTTCCATGGGAGAACCTGGAGAAGCAAAAGCCTGCGCAACGGAAAATACTAAATAAACTTGTAGAGCAGGTCAAGATGTATCATCATGCCAAGTTTCATTCAGATCAGAGAAGTTTGGCTGCAGCCATTTTCATTACAAAGCACAAAATGGATGGTCCCTAACCTCGAGAATCTTCACAATTGTCGACGAGTTGAACTGCACTCATCTGATCAAAATCAAACTTAAAATGGCAGTTCACTTTCAACTGTTAAATAATATGATATGCAGGCTTCTGCTTTCCTAGTTACAGTCTATCCACTGTGGTATGCATATTAGTAGAAATGTGAGAGTGCATATTTATTAAAGATTTGCTTCAAAAAGCGATGAAAGACATAGGCATTCCCGCGGGCGGTGATAACAAGATGCCGGAAAACGAACAAGCAGAAAGAATATGGGCTGAAGAAGTGTAAACGACGACGCGGCGGCCCGTAAAGGTGTTGCCGTCCTATTAAATGAATAATATCAAAAGAAAGAAAAAAAAAGTAAAAAATTTCGCGCTCGTAATCAAGACAGAAAGCAACTAAAGGAAATCTTTGTTTTACGTCCCACGTTATGCCGCTTAGGCTAAAAGAGGCGCTGATTATGAGAAATGATTGAAATGGTGGTGGAATGAAGAAAGTGGGAGGAAACGGGAGAACCCCGCGGTAACCCACCGCACATAGTTTTTGTCCACCATAAAGTTAACTTGGCGGGGGCTCAAGACAGAAAGACGGTTGGAAAAACAAATAAACGATGTTCCATCCCGTAAAAATGTTGGCGACCTATGAAATCAATATTTTTTCTTAAAGAAAAAAAAAAGAATTAAAAAGAGAAAAAAAGGTCAAAATTTCGCGCTCGCTTCGCTCGCGATCAGCAGAGAAAAGAGGACGTGACGCACCCCTAAAAGTGTTGGCGACCGATTGAATAAATATTGTGGGTAAAAAAAAAAAAAAAAAAGTCAAAAATTTCGCGCTCGCTTCGCTCGCGATCAGCACAGAAAGAAGGACGTGACGCGCCCCTAAAGGTGTTGGCAACCGATTCAATACATATTGTCGGTAAAAAAAAAAAAAAAAAAAAACGCTCGCTTCGCTCGCGATCGACATGAAAAAGGCAACGACGTGACGCCCCGTAAAATTGTCGGCGACCTATTCAATCAATATATTCGGTTGAAAAACAAAGTCAAAAGTTTCCCAATCGCTTCCCTGCCGATCGACATAAAAAAAAAGGCAACCCCTTCACCTCTCCTTATGCATTCATCAGTAAACATACAACCATAGATCACAATACCACTCACATCACCTATCAGTTCTCCACGTCCATCAAGATCCAATCATCGCCCTGGCCCTTTATGATGATACACAACATTACATGTTATTGTGTGCATTGCCCCGCGTTACAATACATGACCAAAAAAAAAAGAGAAAAAGAGCTGCACTGCCTTCAGTGTAGACATGTTCGTATTCGTAGAAAATGATTTTAGGTACACGATAGTACAGTAATCTATCTTCACATGCTTCAGATGTGAACGATACCTACACATGAAGAGGGCTCCCGAGGTTTCCTTTTCCAATAGGATGGAGCTCCACCACACTTGCAGAATGACGAGAAGTTATGTTAATAAATATATCCCAGAGTGTTTCGTAACTCGCCCTTGGTCCTAATGATGAAGCGTTCTTCAGATGGCCCCGATGTCTCCACACATGATACTATGCGACTTCTTTTCACGAGGCTCTCAAAGATCACGTTTGTGTCCTAACATTCTCTGCAGATATGACACAGCTGCGATAGCGGATCACAGAAGCCTTTCCTCTCCTTACAAGAGACGTGTTCATTCGAGCATGGGAGTAATTCGACTATCGATCAAATATCTCCCGTGTCACGATAGTAGTCACTTTCAATTCTTCTAACGAAGGTAAGAAAAAATGCTATACAAACTTCCTTTCGGTATATAAAGGATTAGGGGCCCAGAGAATATTTTCTTTCAAGAGGATACATTCTTTTTCGAACACCCTGTATATAGATCCTCTAATTATAACTGCAAACAAAATGTTGATTTTGCAATTGCTTCCATGAGAGAAAATTCTGTGCACTTTCTTTCTGAAGGGCCGGGCCTAAACGTTTTCCTTAATCATTAAATTTAGTAGTTATCTACAATTACATAGTTTTCCATTGTTCTCAAAATAAAGATTTTTCTCTATGAATTGTTGAATGTTGCTAGGGATATTGAAGTAATTCTTTTTAGTGTTTTTTTCTTTACAATAATGTACTGAACGCCTGCATTAAGGAAGTTCGTGTGTCCATCTTGCAAAATGTTTCGTCTTTTTTCATGCCCACTAAGATAAATATTCATTTTGCTCTTTTCTCCGTATGCAAACCACATTTCTTAAAGGCAACATTTTCATACAAATGTAGTACTAAAAACTTCTAATTGGCAACATCTGGGCTGCGAAGAGGAAAAAGAAAGAAATCTCGTACGTATTCGCGCGCAATTCGGAATTAGCCAATGAAAAGCACAAAAGCGGCCACCATCTCTCTCTCTTTCTTATTAACGGTTTTGTACTTTCTGCAGTTCTATCAGTGCTGCTAACCTCTTACTATATCATTGAATATGTATGTTTATATATATATATATATATATATATATATATATATATATATATATATATATATATATATATATATATATATATATATATATATATTTACAAAAAATCATACTACTACGGAATAATATTAAATGCCTGTAAACCCTCATTTCTGTTTGCACTTTCTGTTACACTACCTTCCCCGAACTTCTTTCAAGTTATTAAGTGCAGAACGGGGAGTTATACATATTTACTTGCGCTTTCACAATATCTGCACATTGTGTAATAATAGGAGACGTATAAAATAAAACTATATACTAATACGTATATATATATATATATATATATATATATATATATATACAGTACACATTCCACTATCCGAGGCTTTCCTTTTCTTTTCTTGCTGACGATAAATTACGCTCTTAGAAATGTTGTCTGAAAACAATAAGAATATGTGCAAAAAATACAATCAGAGGTAGAGGTCTTTAACAGGAACTAAGCAAGGGAGTTGAAAAATTTTTTATGCATGTAAAAAATATAGACATGAACCAACTTGTGAAATAAAAAGACCAGAAAACTACTCTTTCTAAATTATGTGTAAACTTTTTACCGAAAACGAAAGTTGCACGAAAGACTTTTTGTCCCTTTTTTGGCCTCCGGTGCTTGGGGTCCCTGGTTCAATCCCAGCTCGTGCCGTGTGAACTTTGTCGTGCATAAAGACCGTGCTCATGGGTTTTCTCGGGTTTCTCCCGTTTCCTCCCACTTTCTTCATTCAGTACTCATCATCACCGTCTCCTTTAGCGTAACCGGTATAAGTATGCGACGTAAATCTAAAGATTTCATTTCATTTCCCTTTTCTGCTCATACTGCTGATTATGCGCGATTATGCCAACATCCAACTCCGCGGATAATCGTGCGATTACTGTATATACAACTAATACAGATACGTAATTACATTATCAGTTACAGTATCGGTTTTTATTTACTAATTTGCCTCACTTTATTTGCATCCCTGCAGTAAATAATTCTTATCGATAATAGTTAAAATGTATATTACATTTTAGTGCTTCACGACTGAATGATCATCTGCCTTACGTTATCTCGCAGCTGAAGAGGATGCTACACTGAAAACTACCTTGCGTTATAAAGGGTAAGTGAAACATATCTTAAAAATATCTTTCATACATTTCATTGTGTACATTAAAGAATGTAAGTTTGCCTTTTTCCTGTAATCAATACTTAATAAAGGATTTATTTTTATTTATTTATATACAATTTCATACGTGGTTCGTGATAGTAAACTCGATAGGACATAGTGGCACTATGAACATCCGAATCACTCATCATTCGAACATTCAAATATTTATTCGAATATTAGTATATTCCAAGTAATGTTAACGACGTTAATATGCTTGCCTTTATAGTTAATAATGTCAATTCTTACTTAAAACATACTTCCTTAACAGGACATTGAAGAAAAGGTAGTTGCCAACGGCCATACCATGCTGAATATACCGGTTCTCGTCCGATCACCGAAGTCAAGCAGCATCGGGCCTGGTCAGTACTTGGATGGGTGACCGCCTGGGAACACCAGGTGCTGTTGGCATCTCTTTTTCAAATTTCATTATCCTTCAAGTACGAAAATACTAGAAACATTAATTTTATAGTACTTTCAAGAGATAATTTATCAACATTATTTCATAGCGATTAATCGATATTCTAAGCGTTATACCCACTATTTCTTACACTAACAGCCTGTTTATTTGCACGGCACATTAAAATAACCTGATTTCCGATCCGTGTGCACCTACTACTATACTTAACACGGAATGTATTACCACTTTTTAAAAGTAAATTATTATGACTAAGTGTAGATCTCCGGCGAGTAAATGCCTTTCGTATACAAGCACGACACATCTCCGCTATGTGCTTTACTTTTTTACTAACAGCATATAGAAATTGGATTTCAAGGTGTTTCTACATAACAGAATGAAGCAAATTTCGTGATTTAACTCTTTCGAATAATGTGTTGGTCCTGACAAGGACCGTTTGAAATGAAAAATCTTGAAGAAGATTTTTACTTAGAGCTTGTGTACTTGGTAACAGCCTTCGTACCCTCACTTACAGCGTGCTTGGCAAGTTCACCAGGCAAAAGAAGGCGCACAGCTGTTTGGATTTCCCGGCTGGTGATAGTTGACCGCTTATTGTAATGGGCCAAACGAGAAGCTTCAGCAGCAATACGCTCGAAGATGTCATTAACAAAGCTGTTCATGATACTCATAGCTTTGCTAGATATGCCAGTGTCAGGATGCACTTGCTTCAAAACTTTGTAGATGTAAATGGCATAGCTCTCCTTCCTCCTCCTCTTCTTCTTCTTATCTCCCTTGGAGATATTCTTTTGGGCTTTACCAGCCTTCTTTGCAGCCTTTCCGCTAGTTTTTGGTGGCATGATGACTCACTCGTTCAGCAAAATTAGATGTGTCCGCCGATTTATCGACTTCATTTAAATTACAGTACGTGTTTCAATTCGCGCCAACTGCCTTGCTTTTCATTTGATGCACTCGGGTGCACGCTTGAAGTAGTAACAAAACTGACTTGATTCATGGGAGGCCGCAATTTTTCCTCTCATCTTATTACGAAAGAATATTGAACAATGTCTGGTCGCGGCAAAGGTGGAAAAGTCAAGGGAAAGAGCAAGTCCCGCTCCAGCAGGGCTGGCCTTCAATTCCCAGTAGGCAGAATCCATCGTCTTTTGCGAAAGGGTAACTATGCCGAACGAGTTGGTGCTGGCGCTCCCGTGTATTTGGCTGCAGTCATGGAATACCTGGCAGCTGAAGTTCTTGAGTTGGCAGGCAACGCTGCTCGTGACAACAAGAAGACTAGGATTATTCCACGTCATCTGCAGTTAGCTATCCGTAACGACGAGGAATTAAACAAGTTGTTGTCTGGAGTTACAATCGCTCAGGGTGGTGTTTTGCCCAACATTCAAGCTGTACTTCTGCCCAAGAAAACTGAGAAGAAGGCATAAATGTAAGACCTATATCTCATACAAATCGGCCCTTATGAGGGCCACAAACCCCTTTATAGAGGAGATTTACGATTGAAATGAATTGTTTTCGATATACAGACTCATCAAAAGTGTCTGAGATAGTTGCTTAGTGTCATTCGAAATTCTCGCTGCTATTCGATTAATTAGTATGTGTAGTCGTCGATCGTAATTGAAGCCCATAGGAAGTCACACTATCTTTAGAATACTCCAAACAGCGATGTGCTTAGTTCCCACTACATTATTAATTATAAGATCATTACCTTTTGTATTGTCGCTAGCTACATTTTTTTGATATTTGCGTACATCGGGCTCATATTACCCAGAGGACAGGACAGTCGAGCCCAGATTCTCAGCAATGGAAGAAAACCTCATACCACATATTCTCATGTACTTCATGCTAGACAAAGGAATTTCCAACATTCTTAAAGCACTCATGTTTCTCTCTTGCGTTGGCTTGGCTGAAATTACTCTGTTCAATATGTTCTCGACATTTATTATTGTTCATTACTATGCCCCAATGACATCATGAACAGAGCGGATCAAAAAACTTTCCTAAATTTCTTTTGCAACATAGTAATGACATTAAATGCACACTTAAGTACGATTTATTCTTTGCAAGGTCGATATTCATATTTGTGTGATATGTGTTATATGTATATGGTTTGTAATACGCAACTACTCTTATTCTCTGATCTCAGAACTCATTTGCTACTGTGCCCAACGAGCGAGCCTAGGTTTCTTGTAACTACTGCCTTTCTTTAGTAAATAATGTGAAGTATACAATGCATTAACCTACATCTCATATTTGTATTACTCTTTATTTTACTAACCCGCTACGAAGTGTCATTAATTTACATGTAAATCACAATAGACACTACCGCAAAAGAAAAAAATCGAACCCAAGACCACGTAAACAAGATAAAGGACAAGATTCAGGTTTCTAACGCATTATTCGCCCCTCACAGCACAGTATAGAAGTTGTATAAGCCTCTATACGTACATCCTACTGTCAGAACAGAAATTCCGACTTGCGTTTCGCATCTCTCATGCTCGCTACTTCCAACAAATCGCCAATTTCCAACCAGAACCCCTTCTCCAGCATTAATACTGCTACATATGAATACGTATACATGAACGTACATAATGTAAAAAAAAACGTATGATTTTCTCAAATTAATCTCTCTACGTCTGTAATTTTGTGTGCATCAAAAGGCTTTAATGTAGTTACACGAATTCTTATAATCTAACAGAAAATCGCACAAAGTAAATCTTTCCCTTTATATAAATTTGTTGGCTCTGAAAAGAGCCGTTTATGCCAATTTTATATCCAAAATAGGAGGAACCCCAACTTAACCTCCGAAACCGTACAGGGTTCTTCCTTGCCTCTTCAAGGCATACACAACATCCATAGCTGTCACTGTCTTCCTCTTGGCGTGTTCTGTGTATGTAACAGCATCTCTGATTACGTTCTCCAGGAATACTTTCAATACTCCTCGGGTCTCTTCATAAATGAGACCAGAGATACGCTTCACACCACCACGGCGAGCAAGACGCCTAATAGCGGGTTTGGTGATACCCTGGATGTTGTCACGAAGAACTTTACGGTGGCGCTTGGCACCTCCTTTGCCAAGACCCTTGCCTCCTTTTCCACGTCCTGTCATTTCGATATGTTACTGCTTCGCTCACCACACACGAGAAATACAAGCCCAAGCAGCCCAAGACTCGTGGTTTTGTTCCTTCGATCATGCAGGGAAAGCACGGAGGAAAAACACAAAACGTGTCTAAGCCAATGAGAACTGTCCTTTTCGACTGACTTTATCCAATGAGAAATAGCTTGATTTAACGGTTTTGCTCTTTATATAACTTGACTTCATTCAGCGCGCAATTATTTGAAACAAGTCGTGACAGTTGCAATGGCACGTACCAAGCAGACAGCTAGGAAATCTACTGGAGGCAAAGCTCCTCGAAAGCAGCTTGCCACCAAAGCTGCAAGAAAGAGTGCTCCAGCTACCGGTGGAGTGAAAAAGCCCCATCGTTACAGGCCTGGTACTGTGGCTCTCCGAGAAATTCGTCGTTACCAGAAGAGCACTGAATTGCTCATCCGCAAGCTGCCCTTCCAACGACTCGTCCGAGAAATTGCACAAGATTTCAAGACAGATCTTCGCTTCCAAAGCTCAGCTGTCATGGCTTTACAGGAGGCAAGTGAAGCTTACCTTGTAGGGCTTTTCGAAGACACCAACTTGTGTGCTATTCACGCAAAGAGAGTCACAATCATGCCTAAGGACATTCAGCTTGCTCGCCGCATCCGTGGGGAACGTGCTTAAGTTTGAAGTTCTGGCACTGAGTTCAAAAACGGTCCTTTTTAGGACCAATACACTACTTAGAGATGCTGTTATCCTAACAAGGATCTTGTCCATACTTGTTATCTTTTTTTTTTAAATTCTCACGCCGTATGTTGCATAGTTAATACATCTACCTTCGTTTTCCTCTCGTTTCGTATATCATCCTATCTTTCAAGTATATTCTTTAGTTTTCCCCTATGTTTACCGATTGATTATCTTCGTTTTATGTGGTCAAGGATTCGATTTTGCCATATGTTGCATAAGTTAACTTCGATTCAACCACTGTTTGCCCTTCTCAACGTTATTAATCTCATAGAACTCGCAGGCGAAATATGTACTTCTTCCAAGGTAGCAAAAGTAATATTTTCTCAGAGGTCGCTGCTGTTGAATGCAAACGTTAAACTAAACTTTCTTTAAGTGTCTGTTTGTACTTAACATCAGTTCAATTGTACACCTACATTTCTGCTGGTGTTACTATTTTTCTTTATAGCAATATTACGAATTATAAGACGGTATCCGTGGTTATTAGCGTGTTCCCTTTTCCTAACACTTTCTCATTACACCAGTATTTCCATCATTCATTAGGCGTAATCACCCGTCTCCTTTATCATAAAAATCATAATAGTACGACGTTAAATTGAAACAGTCTACTTCACTTTCACGAGTTGTAATAAGTTCGAACATTTCTTTCACCCCAGCCTTGAAAAGAGTTGATTTTAGTTTAGTGTCCCTTTCAGCAGCAAGGCTGTTTCAAACGTGGACCTACTTATTAACGTGCAATGCGAAACATTTGAGCTCCCACCGAGAATCGAACCCAGTCAGCCTGCAAAAGTTTTTCTAACAAATGCATTAAGTGCGTTTTCTGTACTGTTTCGCTACTTGAAGATAGGAACAAGGAAAAAGTAAGTGATCACAAATTGACATTACGTAATGTGTTCCCCATTTTTTTTCGAGTACACCATTCTTGACACCCGTGAAAGCTTTCTTTCCCCACCCTCAATTCCCCTCTGTTATAAAGCACTTACATCAAGAAGTGCTTCGGTTAAAAAGAAAACTCAAAGTCCCTTGCGTGTATACTATACATTGCTATGAATGAACATGTGATAATGATAGGAAAAGCACAATTTTACTCTTCTCAAAGTATTTGATGGCTCTAAAAAGAGCCGTTTTAAAATGTCAGATGATTTACTGACACATTTACTTCTTCTTTGGTGCAGCCTTCTTAGCACTTTTCGGTTTTGCTGTAGCCTTCTTTGGCTTCGGGGCCTTTGGCTTCTTGGGAGTTTTTGCCTTCTTCACTTTAGATGGTGATTTCTTAGGTTTGGGAGCAGCAGCCTTTTTCTTTTCACCAGTCTTCTTGGGACGTTTAGCTGCTGGCTTTTTCGCAGGCTTCTTCTCCTTTGATGCTGATCGTTTCGCCTTGGTTGAAGATCCACCTTCAGGCTTCTCCTTCAGCGATGAAGCACTAAGCTTAAACGATCCAGATGCACCTTTTCCCTTGGTCTGAACCAAAGACCCAGAAGCAACTGCACTTCTCAAGTATTTCTTGATAAATGGAGCAAGCTTCTCGGCATCCACTTTGTAGTTCTGAGAGATGTATTTCTTAATAGCTTGCAGTGAACTTCCTCCCCTTTCCTTCAAATTCTTGATGGCGTTGTTCACCATTTCTGATGTTCTTGGATGAGAAGGTGTTGTTTTTGGTTTCTTAGGCTTTGCAGACTTCTTAGGAGAAGCCTGTGCCGGGGCTGCAGGTGCTGATGCCGTATCTGCCATTGCTTTCTGCAATAAACTCAACGATACTGAAGAATGAAATTTTCGCTGGCAGGCAGCGTTGAGTTTGGTTACGGAGCGCGGACCGGATAGAAAGCACTTGCTGAGGCGGGCTGAGGTAAACAGAAGTTCGTAGTTGCCACAACGATAAGTGTGTTTCCTTCTATTTTGATAAACGATTTTTTTCAGGTATTCAATGAATGCACCAGATCCTATTCTTCCTTACTGGCTAGAAGAAACTTTATTCCACATAACTCAAAAGGCATTTGTTTTTATTCGCTTTTCTATTTTATGTTTCAGTCATTGCTAAGTCGGTCACACTACTTTTTCACCCTCCTTGTGCTTATAATTTTCATAATTTAACATGGAAATACTTATCAATAAATAATTATATTACCATGGTAATTAACTTCAATCCTTCCTGTGATTATACGCAAAGTACCATCTTCGTACTGCTTACTATAGTTCAATGAAGGGAATCTATAAAGTAACGCGTGTCGCACACATCTGCCTTGCAAACTCCCTGGCCTACTTCCAATGTATAGACTTTTATTTCAAATCCTGATTTAATTTCATAATTTTCTGTAGATTTTAACATTTTATTACCCAGCTTCTTAATACGAATGACAATCAAGCCTAAATATTTATTCCCTTTAACTTTATTTTTCTTTTTTATTTTGTGCCTTGTTTCATATTTGTTCTTACGTTAGCAATTAACGCACTTACCGTAGTTATGTATGAACAGGTTGTTTCTATATTTATTTTATTCCAAATAAATTAAATATATATACGGATTATTTTATGGTAGTTGATATTTTCTGTTGTTTCCTACGTGAATTGAGGAAACGCACGGACTTTCGCCTAATTCTTGTGCTACTTTCATATGTCTGTATCTGTCGAATGCTGTCGATCTGTCGAAATGTGTATTACTATCTGTCGATTCATCGAGTGAACTGAATTCGTTAACCATTTCACCAGGCGCGCATGCATTTTTTTTTTTCTTCTAAGGGATCCAAGCTTCGGGGGGCAAGGTTCCAATACTACAAGCCACTATGTCTATATACTATTATTCTGCATTCGAAAACACGATAAATATTCCACTTACTTTTTCACAAAAACATGATACAGACAGAGTACAGATGAAGTGTAAGATCAGATTTATATTGATGATACATCAATATTTTCCCTGTTAATAACTACATTTAATGAGAAAGTCTGCAAATGTATGTTCACTTAGGAACTTTTGCGAGGAGTCCGCACCCGGTGGACACCCCGTGAGTACGCCTCTGCACTTGACTATACTTCGAATTATACTGCAAACAGTTGTATTTTAGTTTCCCCGTTTAGTTCATCGATATCATTAACACAAAGAAAATAGATGTTATAGATGCGTATTCTCAGTTCTCGCTTTATATCCGGACGTCTGCAAAAATCTACTCCTTTTCTTTCTTTCACGCATCCACCAAACTAACAATGATTTGTATTATAATATTTGCGCATAAAATGTATATCTCATACCTTCCATGTTCTCAAGTATTCATAGACAAAAACGGTTACTTTCTGCGAACAAATTGTCCAAACACAGTGCAAATGTCATCTATAGATTGTCCTGGTTCCGTCTGCGTGTACATAACAATGCGTCATAATCATACATTGCACATTAAGGATATCAATTAATCTTCCCAAATTCCTAGATATGCCTGGCAAAAGTTCCGCGTGTTGTAAGGATATTACATTTGTACTACCGACAAGGTGGTATCTTCCAACATTGAAGTTCAATAAACCCCAAATGTGTCGGATATAGTATTTGATTTCTTGTCTCATTGTTTGCGTCAGAGATGTCTTCTCAAGTTAGGATTTACGATACATACAGGATGAGTTGTATATATTGTTGCTGCCAGCTCTATATTAATCCCATATTTGTAAACGAATAAAAACAGTATTCTAATTATAACAATGTGCTCACAATTAATTTTATTCTTAATTGTTATACGTATTGTTGATTAAAAATGAAAATGTTGCTAAGTGAATTTTATTAATATTTTCTGTTGCGTGATATAGGAAGTGAGTGAAATATTGGAGGAATATAGTGTGCGTAGCAGATGATGTGCAGTGGCTTTGGATCGCCTGTGATAAGGTAAGGCATTTGCTATTTTAATTAACACATTTTATATACTGTAATCCTAATTATTTTTATGTGAATGTGCTTACTACTTGTGTATTCAGTGGGACCGATGTTTTAATATGTATGGTCAAGCAGTGTCGAGCCTGGTCAGTGTGTGGATAGGTGACCATTTTTTGTAAATCGATAACATTTAACTTTGTAAACACGGATGAAGTAGAAGTATATTTATTTTATTTTTTACCTCAAATATGTAGGACACTTCTCCTTTGTACATCAATTATTATTATTAGTTCAACTTGTTTACAAGTTAAATGAAAAGAATAGTCGTTATCGTGTGATGATTGTGCTCATTAGGCTAAAGAAGACTCGTGATAAGAAAGAAAAGAAGAACGGTGCTCAAGTTTCGTCACAGCATATTCTCAAAAATTTACAGGCAAAATTCAGTGTTCTGCATGAAAAGGCATATTTGTACGAAAAAAAAAAAAAATTCTGCAGACGACAGAATTAAATAAAGTAATACACATGTATTTTAGAGTTACTGGTGTAAAATCATTACAAGTGCTTTGCCAGGTGGCCAATAAAAAGCACGAATACTATTTAAGGGAGCCAAAACAGGAGAAAGCTGGGGGCCTGAGCGATAGCAAGAATGTGCGTCCAAAGTGAACAGGAGCGAAGGCGACGCGGGTATACGTATAAGCAAGGGTAGTGGAAACCAGTTAGTTTTCGAGTTTCAATAGCACTTGTCATGCATCCATACTAGTAGCGCCCCGCTTGTAAACATTAAGTACACTATGCAAGAATACACCGCCGGTGGAAAATAGTACCTAATACAGTTATCTTTCATATATACTGACTTATTTTACAGTAGTAACCCAACACTAGTAAACGTAAAATAAAAGTGTATAACTTTATATTTAATTCTATCGCCTGGCTTAGTTTTTCACCTGTAAGATGTACTTATTTAGAGCAAGTTTCTTAACTAGCAAATTAAACCGAGAACCACAGCAACCATATATATATTCTTATGATGTACTTTTCTTTGAGTGGTGTTCTCTGTCTATTCAATAACATTTTCTCAGTTTAATGCTAGCAAAAAACAAAACAAAATCAAAGTGTTTCTATATAAATTTAGTTCACCGTGTTGTAATATCACATGGAATTGAAAAACGAATAGTCGAACCTCTGCTATCTCGATCAAACTTCTCAGGATGATATACTGACTTACCGCAGAAGTTCGACTGAATACGTTTCTCAGTTCCATGGGAGAACCTGGAGAAGCAAAAGCCTGCGCAACGGAAAATACTAAATAAACTTGTAGAGCAGGTCAAGATGTATCATCATGCCAAGTTTCATTCAGATCAGAGAAGTTTGGCTGCAGCCATTTTCATTACAAAGCACAAAATGGATGGTCCCTAACCTCGAGAATCTTCACAATTGTCGACGAGTTGAACTGCACTCATCTGATCAAAATCAAACTTAAAATGGCAGTTCACTTTCAACTGTTAAATAATATGATATGCAGGCTTCTGCTTTCCTAGTTACAGTCTATCCACTGTGGTATGCATATTAGTAGAAATGTGAGAGTGCATATTTATTAAAGATTTGCTTCAAAAAGCGATGAAAGACATAGGCATTCCCGCGGGCGGTGATAACAAGATGCCGGAAAACGAACAAGCAGAAAGAATATGGGCTGAAGAAGTGTAAACGACGACGCGGCGGCCCGTAAAGGTGTTGCCGTCCTATTAAATGAATAATATCAAAAGAAAGAAAAAAAAAGTAAAAAATTTCGCGCTCGTAATCAAGACAGAAAGCAACTAAAGGAAATCTTTGTTTTACGTCCCACGTTATGCCGCTTAGGCTAAAAGAGGCGCTGATTATGAGAAATGATTGAAATGGTGGTGGAATGAAGAAAGTGGGAGGAAACGGGAGAACCCCGCGGTAACCCACCGCACATAGTTTTTGTCCACCATAAAGTTAACTTGGCGGGGGCTCAAGACAGAAAGACGGTTGGAAAAACAAATAAACGATGTTCCATCCCGTAAAAATGTTGGCGACCTATGAAATCAATATTTTTTCTTAAAGAAAAAAAAAAGAATTAAAAAGAGAAAAAAAGGTCAAAATTTCGCGCTCGCTTCGCTCGCGATCAGCAGAGAAAAGAGGACGTGACGCACCCCTAAAAGTGTTGGCGACCGATTGAATAAATATTGTGGGTAAAAAAAAAAAAAAAAAAGTCAAAAATTTCGCGCTCGCTTCGCTCGCGATCAGCACAGAAAGAAGGACGTGACGCGCCCCTAAAGGTGTTGGCAACCGATTCAATACATATTGTCGGTAAAAAAAAAAAAAAAAAAAAACGCTCGCTTCGCTCGCGATCGACATGAAAAAGGCAACGACGTGACGCCCCGTAAAATTGTCGGCGACCTATTCAATCAATATATTCGGTTGAAAAACAAAGTCAAAAGTTTCCCAATCGCTTCCCTGCCGATCGACATAAAAAAAAAGGCAACCCCTTCACCTCTCCTTATGCATTCATCAGTAAACATACAACCATAGATCACAATACCACTCACATCACCTATCAGTTCTCCACGTCCATCAAGATCCAATCATCGCCCTGGCCCTTTATGATGATACACAACATTACATGTTATTGTGTGCATTGCCCCGCGTTACAATACATGACCAAAAAAAAAAGAGAAAAAGAGCTGCACTGCCTTCAGTGTAGACATGTTCGTATTCGTAGAAAATGATTTTAGGTACACGATAGTACAGTAATCTATCTTCACATGCTTCAGATGTGAACGATACCTACACATGAAGAGGGCTCCCGAGGTTTCCTTTTCCAATAGGATGGAGCTCCAC
>NW_027657075.1:0-43255 GCF_964235325.1 Thermobia domestica | reverse complement strand
CTACTACTAGTATCACTACTACTACTACTACCACTTATCTGCACAAAAGTAAGTAAATCACTTTTTGAGTATTATTTTCATCTTATTTTAACGAAAAAAAGTGTTATGAAAATTTAAAAAAATAAAAATACTTTTTTGGGGCCGAGTTTGAACCCACACTATAAAGTCATTTCCGTCACTAGACCGTAGCGCTAGCACGCTCGTCCACGAGGACCGACAGCAGCAAGTGTTTGATTTCTGCTATATGTATGCTACGTGGCAAGAAACGGATAACGCCAAGCAATCAGAACCGTGTATTTATTTCCTATTTCCGGGATTATTACTCTCTTGAGCTTCTCCTAACCGAATTGAAGAGAAGTAGTATCTGCTAAGTGCTAGAAGAGATATTGTCATGCCAAGGTAACCAATCCCTACGTTCCTCATTCTGCGCTGTTACTAATACGATAGACCATACTATGGGGACAATACTCTCGAGCTTATAAAATTCGAATAAACAAGGAAATTTCGGAAAATGCACTCGGTTTAGATTTTTGTTCTCAAGATGCGAACATATCCACATAAATCCTGACGTGTGGTAACCTTAATATATTGGTCCATACCAAAGATGTAACGGAATTTTCAAAATGAAATCAACCGACGTCTTTTCGAATTAATGATTAAAAATACAATGTTTTCTCTTTTAATTGGGCTACACTAGAAAGAAATGTGTACATGTTGGGATTTATTTCAAGTAAGTTTAATATAGTAATTGCACAATACAGTAATTTGCAGAGAAGACAATGTTTCGCTCCTACATATCATGCACTGAATATATCAATAAATTTTGTGTTTTGCAAAGATCTTCTTTAGTCAGGATCACCAACTTACGAGCACAGTGGATCCACGAGCTACGAAACCCTCGTTATAGGAAAAAAATGTGAGCAATTGTCACCTCGGTTTACGAACAATATGTCAAGATAAGAACGCACACGTCTGTATCGAAATTCCACGCACGTAGAGTGCTTTTGCTCGTTTGCTGTGAATCTTTGTCAGAATTCTGTGTTCAGAATCAACTTCTTGTAATTTTTTTGCCATCATGCTGGTTTGTTTAACTTAGTGTAACTTATTTGTATTTCGAAAAGATAATGTTATTTTTAATCTTTGTTCTTCATCACAGAAAAGCACTGAAAAATGCAAATAATATAAAACAAGAATTTTAGGAATGATCCAAAAATGGATCAAAAGATTTCGATCTTGGCCAATAATTAGTTTATCGATCAGAGGCCACATAATTTTTGAACGGCCCCTAAATCGAATTTTCGTATTTTCTACGGAATAAGCACATCATACTGAGTTAAGTGATAGTTTGGATTTGGCTACACTATATGTAGTTCTCCAGATATAAGGCATACAAGAAAATTTTTTATTAAAATATATTGAATTTTCGATCGGGTCTACAGAATTTTTGAACGGCTCCTTAATTGAGTCTTCGTATTTTTTACGTAATAAGCACATTATACTAAGTTAAATGATAGCTTGGGTTTTGCTACACTATATGTAGTACTTCAGATATAAGACGTACAAGAAAATGTTTGAAGGAAACGCATTGGATCTTCGACCAGAGGTCACAAAAAGTTGGAATGGCCTGTAGAGTTTTCTTATTTTCTATGGAATAAGCATATCATACTGAGTTAAATGATAGTTTGGGTTTGGCTACATTGTATGTAGTTTTTCCAGATATAAGGCGTACAAGAAAATTTTTGAGTGAATTATATTGGATCTTTTGATCTAATAAATAAAAATGCACAATAGTATGTTTCTGCAGCTAGAACTCATTAAATTAATTGTCATTAATGCCAATTGTCAATGGAAAAAATAATTTCCATTTACGAATATTTCAGTCCATGTAACGTGTTTGGGCTATGTGAAACAGCACATTCTTTACACATTTTTGTGTAACCTTGATATAGTGTTTGAATAATTTTCAAATTGTGTTATAACCGAGTCGTCCAATATCTTCAATTAATTAAGGAGACTTCATAAAAGACAAAATTGAAATATCTAATCCAATGATAGATCTTTAATTGTTACAAAACAAAACGGTATGTCTGTATTTTTAACAGTTAATCTACAAATTCAGTATGTCATATAATCAAATAGTGTTATAATGAGGATATGACATGTAATACGGAAATAAACAAAGATATTATCCAGACAAACTTAATGCCAATTGGTAAATAAGTATATGTTACAAATGAATAGCTATTTGGTAAATGAATAATTATTTTCTGAGTATGTTTAGAAGAAGGGGTCCAGAAACACGTAAAAGCGCAAAATTTACAGGAGAATTGGATGATGCCAGTACTTAGACGTAATATTACGTAACCAAATCTAACATAACCTAACTTAAACTAACCTAAGCTAACATTAACTACCTAAACTAACCTAATATTAGTAGAAATAAGCGAAATTCTGTCATCTTTTGCAAAATTTTGCTGGACTCCTACACTAACATAATACAACATAAACTAACCTAATCTAACCTAAAGTTACCTAAACTAACCTAACCTAACCTAAACTAATATAATGTGAACAGAAATTACCAAAATTGTAACTTTTATTTATTTATTTATTTATTTTAGAAAAATAGCTGAACCCCTTCTGCTAAACATAGCCCTTATTTTCTCATTAATATGAAAAGAGTAATGTTATTTTTAACTCTAATTGCCTTAAAAGATAATATTCACTGATGCATATAAATGGATAAAAGAAATTTGAACTTTTTGTGTTTTACGTCCCACGGTTATGCCGGTTAGGCTAAAGGAGAGGGTGATAATGAGTAATGAATGAAAGGGTGGAATGAAGAGAGTGGGAGGAAACGGGAGAACCCCGAGAAAACCCACGCACACGATGTTTGTCCACCTAGTTCACTAGGTTTGAACCCGCGACCCCATGCAACAGAGGTGAATGCTCTACCACTGAGCCAACGCGGCCCCCTGGATAAAAGAAATTAGGTTGTTTCTATTAGCATGGCAGTATAGTGAATTTACAACACAACAACAAAAAAGAATAATTGCATTCCATAATAAATATGCAATGTTAAACTCCTCAAAGGTGGAAGATAAGATTTACTGCAAAACGATAATCTTAAAATTGGAAAAGAATTTCAACACATTGTTAATTACTGGATTCAGTAATAATTGCTGAAAGTATATCGGAATGATAAGCAATTATAAATAAATCAACGTGTACAAATTATGGGAGTTGATGGAACGCGAAAAGATTTGCTAATTGTTTCAAAATGCCATTTACCTTACAAATTGCTATATGGTAACACAGTTTGTAAGACTTTTTTCGGATCTTGAAGCTGAAGTTTGACGGTTTTTGCTTTCTGGACTCTCCATTTCACTCCTGTTTTCTAAAAGTGTGTTGTAACATTATCGTTGTTAAGTTTGTCTACCGTGAACTATCTTTTTCTAGCGGTATTCTTTGTTGTTTTAATCTCGTGGTGGTGTTTACTATATCATTGTTGACTTGACCCAATAATGAGGGTGCTTTATTTTAGAGTTTCGTAGTTTAAATTTGCTTTTAGATCACCAACTGTTTATGCTACTAAGTTAACACCTATACTTTCTAAAAATTTCGTTTCAAGAAATCAAAAATAAAACATTGAGATTTTTTTAGATTGGTTTCTTCAATTATATAATTCGTTTCTAATGCAATATATATGATAAAAAAAACCTGTTATACATGAGTTTCGAAATTAGACTTCCAAACTGTGTTCAGTGGCGGACGTAGAAGGTAAAACCTAGGCGGGCAGTCAGAACCCAAACTATGGTAGGTATATCATGAGTTTACTACAAACTTTTTCAAAAATATAGTCATAATAGGTTAACATATTTTTGTCATAAATAACTGGGGGCTTAGGAATCTCGGCCCCGGGCTAGGTTCATAACTGACTATGCTACTATGCTATGGATATTCTTATCAAACGGCTATGTCCATCTCTGTCTGTCCGTCTGTCAACAGTTATGGGAACAAAAATGTAAGAGATACCGAAAAACTGTTCCTTGAGATTGATTCAGCATCTCAAAAATAGATTCCATCTCATCTGTTTACTTTCAAACCGGAACTGATAGTGGTAAAAAAAAAAAATAACCATTACCGGTTTCAACGGTGATTTCCATAGAGGAAACCGTTACGTGATAACTACAAACTATATTTTGTAATCGATTCACTGGTTTAACAAAAGGTTAACTCTATAGTAAAAACAGGAAGTAGTACAAATAAAGCATTTTCGGTTTCAACGTTGATCACTATAGAGCAACAAGAATCAGAGATACCGATACATGATCATTCGAAACTGATTCATCATTCCAAGAATAGATCCAATTTTCTCCATTAACCTCTATTCAAAGCGGAAGTGGTTAAAATTTTTAAAAATCCGGTTTTAATGTTGATTGTCATTTATAAGAAATACGGTTAGAAATAGCGACAAACATATTTTTTTTTGTAATCGATTTAACTTCTGAAAAAAAAATCTATCTTCAGCTGCATCTCATTTATTAAAACTGGAATTTACTACTACTTCCGGTATCAATATTAATCTTCTCATCGTAAAACCAGTAAGAAATATATATGGATTCAGCGTCAGAGGAACAGGATCTATCTTTGACTTTATCCCTCTATTGTGACCAGAAGTTACAAGTGTAAGAGTTCCGGTTTTATGAAATCTTTAAGTTTTACGTCCTACAGTTATCCCATCTAGGCTAAAGGAGACAATGATAATGAGAAATCAATGAAATGATGGAATGAGGAAAGCGGTAAGAAACGGGATAACCAAGATAAAATCCACGCACACGGTGTTTATCCAGCACAAAGTTCACTTGGCGCGAGCTGAAATCAAATCAAGGACCTCATGCACCAGAGGTGAGCGCTCTACCACTGAGCCACTGCGGCCCCGGACTTTCGGCTTCACTATTGAATTCACATAGTTTGAGAGTCTACTGTAGTTTTTCTGTGTGAAACGAAACTCAGTTGTTTTATTCTTTGCTCATGGTTTCACTGTAAATAGAAGAAATTTAAAAGGAGCATATAAAAGTATTATAGGTAGATACTGAATTGTACAAATTCAATTTCGTAAAACGCAGATAGAGGCATATATGGGCATACCTGGGCATACAGACGTGGAAGCTAACCACCCTGTGAAAAGAACGTACAGGGTGGTCCAGAAGTGGGTGTATCCCTTAGTTTCTACAGTATAGTGTTGGTTATGATAGAATGTCTGTACACAGTTACCTTGAAGTCTTAAGAGTCATAAACATCGGTTTGATCACCATCCATGTCGTAACACAGCTGAATTCTGTGCCAAGTTCTCGCAGATGTTTTGCGGAGATACTCCGGAGTCACGAGGGTGAAGGCGTGTTCCACAGCTGCTCGTAATCCCTGCGTTGTGTGATATCGACTGTTTCTTACTTGTTGCTTTATGAAACCCCAGAGAGCATTGTCTGGTGTCGTCAGATCGGGACTTCTTGGAGGCCAGGCAAAGGGAACTGCTAAAGATGCACAATCTCTTCTAATCCAGCGGCCAGGAAACGTCTGATTCAGGTAATTGCGCACGTGAATCGCGAAGTTCGCTGGTGCTCCAGCCTACTGTATCACAATAGTGTATTTGATACGATTTTCTTCCAGTTGAATCACCAACCAATCATTAAGCATCTCCAGGTAAGAGTGTTCATTAACATTGTCTTCGAAGAAGTACAATTAAGGGTACGTCTCCTCCAGGACTACGCTGTACACATAGCGTGACTATAAGCTTTACCTCCTGGAGTGAATTTGAAAAGGTAGAAGGTGAAATTACAACGTATACAATTATTGGATAACGTGTATTTTGTAACCCTGTCTGAACTACATTGAAGCTTATGTTTTATGTCTTATGTTTTATTTTTTACGAATAAGAGAAGCTGTTCCACAAGTAATATATTTTCTAAATCTGATGTTCTTTACAATTTTTTGTATTTAGGCCATTCTGTATAATGCATAAGGTAGGTATGACTTACATTTTAAATTACCATGCTCTTTTCTCTACTTTTTCTCAGTGACTTGAAGTTAGAACAGAAAGAGCCATAACTTGTAATATTTGTCTACATGTTCTTGTTACATATTCATATATTCAAAATAATCATGTTTTCTATGTACACTTTAAAAGTTCGGAAACTCATTAGCCTACTTACTCGCTCGACTTCATTGACGTGCTGAAGTTGTTCAATATACAGTGACAGAGTTACATCTAATGGCTCTCCTGCAATACATGGAAAGACAAACATTACACAAGACTGCAGAAAAAATATGAATTTAATCAACATTAAAACAAATAATTTTGTATAATGAACATTATGTATCTTTAATTGATAGTATAAATACAAAGTAAAAAAGCCTGTATTAATTCAAAACAATGGCTCTGTATCCCCTGATTGTGCTAAACTTTGACACATGTAGCATGCTACTTCACCTCTGTCGTATTTGGGGTAAAATGTTAAAATGGTAGTGGTAAAATCAACTACATGACATGGTCCCTGCGGGATGAGGTACCGGAAGAACAAGTGTAAGAACATTGAAAGCAGATGGCAGCACTTCTACTAATGTAAATTTTGTCAGAAAATTCATAATTTAAAACAAGCCATTTGCGTGAAAGATTATAGAGAACATAATGTGTTATTAGTTACTTGATGCAAATGTCAAATATACCGCGTAATGCTTTAATACGAGTTAAAAACGAAACCAAATACAAGTTCTGAATGTTATTTATTTATATATTTGTAGTATCCGTGCAAAGCAATATGCACGCTAAATCCCGAAGAAAGGGCGTAACCCTTTGATCGGTTTAACCTAAAAATGCACGCTAAAGGACATCTTTACATTTGAGCAGAACCCAGCCTCTCTTATAGCTGTTAATCTGTTAGCGAGGATTAGGTGTAGCATACGCACTTGTAAGCACCACAGACATACGCTATTTAGAGGATTGATGAAAGTTGACACTTTCGGAGGGTCGCTTGTATTTTTGGAATTTCATCATTATCATTCGTAATTATTGTTTTCACTTCATTTCTCACTCTAGTTAAATTAAACGGATAAGTAGTTCTGGTCCTTGAACCAATGCACAATAACCTATCCTCGTACGTGGGGCCACCGGCTCCTGGCTCTTCTCCAGTAGACCGTGACAATTTGTCTCGCTCTGGTCGTACCAGGCACCTCTCGTAGGGTAGTCAAACCAGTTCGCGAATAACTAGACCCAGATATCGTACTGATTCTGGTGACTCTGCACACTCCAGTAAACGGCCTCGCGATAGATCTCGGTCTCCTGTTCTGACTACTAACTTAGACTCTGCAATGGACACTGCTTCCACTTCATCTTCCAATTTCTACAACACCAAGGAACCAATCTATTCATTGCTACTTACTGATTTCGACACAAAATACACCCATCCTAAGATGGTGTTTCTACAAATCATCAAGCCCCTACCACGAACAAGCATATAAAATATCGTTAAAATTCGGAATGGATTTATCATTCGTTCTAAGGACCCGAATTTCGGTACAACACTCCGAAATAAAGCATCTTATCAGATCTTCGACAAAACTGCGAAACTAACAAAACAAACCGATAGGAGAACAAAACAACTACCACCTCCTAGCAAACCACCCATGTTTTCTGTCGGTATCAGAGGAGTGATACCTGAAATAAGCGATGACGAGGTTCTTGAAGAACTCAAACAAGAGGGAATTGACGTTAATAAGTGCCTTCGCATTAAAAATAACAATGGTCCCACATACATGGTTCGCGTTCTATCTCAAAATTAAACTTCGTAGACTATCTATTAACACATGGAGCTCCTATCTATAAGAAACTCCATCGTGTTGAACCTTCCAAGACAACAGGGCCTCTACCAATCCGGTGTGAGAAATGTCAAACTTATAATTCTCACTTTACACACCAATGTCCAAACGCATCTAAATGCGGGTACTGTAGTGGATCTCATGAAACAAATTCTTGTAAAAAAACAGCAGCAACCAGCAACTTGCTCTGCATGTAACGAAAATCATCCAACCTATAGTTATCACTGTAAGGGTAAACCCCAAGCAAAACCTGAACGTCCGGAACTCACAGTATCAGTACAAAATTTCGACAAATCCACACCACCTACACAGTTTCTCGCTCAGCCTCTCATTGTCGAAGATCTCATTCGTTACATCACCATAGTACTCCAAAATGTTTTTCCATTCCAACGCGAGCACATTTTTCGGGTTGCCATTTCAACAGAAAATATTTGTTCAATTTAAACTTTACAGCTACATATTCAGACAATTTTGTCCACTTCAACATCGCACCTCTGGAAACGGCAGTATAAAATCAACATGGTACTATACATAATGACTTTGACTTTACTTTTTGTTAACATCCTACCATTTCATCAACATAAAGTACTTCTAGAGCCACTCCTGCTAGAAGAGAGAGTACATATTGTAACTCTCAATGAAATAGCTTTAAAACCAACAATTTCTGCGCGACTTTCAGGATATCAACTTCAACGATATGATTACCATGATGCACGTGCACGCGCTCAGGGAGGAGTATTGATTGGATTTCCTTATCGGCAATACAATCCTCCTGCATTTGCACAGCTACCTGAACATCTCTTCTTCTCTACATATTATCCTTCTCTCACAGTAAATGTAGCAACTATATATATCCGCCCTGGGCATCCAATACCATTTTGTTTCTTCGATTACATAGCTCGTAATTTTAAAAACATAATTATCATGGTCGACATAAATATTCATAGCAGAAGGTCCGGCTGTAGAGCGGGAACAGTAGCCAAGGCGATACGGTTACGTGAATGAGGTGATATTGCAGGTGTGAAAACTGTCTGCAATTGCGTCGCAAATGCGTTGGCCTTATCTAGGTCATTAAAGAGAGATTTACGGGATTTATATCAACCACCCTACAACTTTATATTCACAACCTTCCTGGTCCCACTCGATCAGCCAGTCAAAAAAATCCAGATGTAGTAATCCCTTCTTTATCGCTTGTAAATGACTGTGAATTGCATGTTCTCGACACGATCGGGAGTGATCGTTGTCCGATCAAACTGTCCATTAACAAGACTCGTTCCTCTGTAAAGCATTTAAAACCTCATATTATTCCTCGTTATGATAAAGCCGACTGCCCTGAATTCCGGCAGTTCATACACAACCAAATCTCAATCCTTCATCCACCAACTTCTGAAAATGAAATGTAAAACCAGATCACAGATATCTTACATAGCAGTGCTCAACAAACCATCCCTGAGGAGAAAGTTTATCCTTCTAAACCTAAATTGCCCCCTCAATATCTGTCTTTAGTACACAAATCACGCCAACATTTCCGTGAGTACAAACAAACTGGAAACGAGCAATGCCTTCGACATCACCGGCATTGGCATCGCACAGTAACTAATTATCTCATAGCACATAAACGTCGAAGCTGGATCAGCGCCTGCAATAAATTAAACGACGAAGCATCTCCAAGTCGGTATTGGAATCTTTCCACAGACTCACAGACAGAATTACTAAAATTTCGTATCCCCTTTTGGACAATGGTGTTCCTCTCTTTACTGACCTAGATAAGGCCAACGCATACACACCTCACAGTTTTCTCACCTGCAATATCACCTCATTCACGTAACTGTATCGACTTGGCTACTATTCCCGCTCTGCAACCGTTACTTTTACACATAATCGATGAGGAAGCCCCTCTTACATCACCAATCATTACTCCTGAACTTCAACGTGAACTCCATAAGAAACGCAATACTGCATCAGGCATTGATCGTATTTCCTACCGGCTACTAAAAGAGGCTCCGCTTTCTATACTTACGTTAGCTGTTGCAGTCTACAACTTTATTCTCCGCACCGGCTTTTATCCTCTGGTTGGAAAATTTCCAAAGTTTGCATGTTTTTCAAACCTCAGAAACCGGCACATAATGTAACGTCTTATCGTCCTATCCAGCTCACATCAGTCTTTAGTAAACTGTTCGAAAAAGTCCTGGTACAAAGCTTTCATCTATATATCCATAAACATAATTTATTAGCTACACATCAAGCAGGATTTCGACCCACATTTTCGATTAATGGCCAGTTACTTCTTCTTTCAATGATTATCACCAATCAATATAACAAAGGTCTCCCATCATGTCTCGTCTTAATGGATCTGGAAAAAGCTTTCGACAAAGTTTGACATTATGGGCTGATGCGAAAGCTACAGAAACTTAACCTTCCGATCAGTTATTTACGCTTTATATATACCTTCTTAACTAATAGAATCGGATATGTTTACATAAGATCTGCCATCTCTCATCCTATTTTTCTAAACTCCGGAGTTCCACAGGGTTCTGCACTCACCCCACTTCTCTATATACTGTACGCCGCAGATATACCACAATCTACACAGAATGTGTCTCTGAGCAAGACCATGCACCAGATCAACACAACTTTGCAATCAACTCTCAATAATTTTATGCAATGGTGCAACACTTGGCGACTAACTTTAAATGCCTCCAAAATCCAAGCATTGATCTTTCGACCTCCTAAACGCCGCTCCAAAGTTCATCATAATCCTCGTAGCCTTAATGTACCTCATCAAGGCCATCCACTTCGACCAACACCTGCAGCTACATATCTCGGTGTTGTTTTTGACTCTAAACTAAGTTGGAAAGCTCATTTAGAGAAAATAACACAAAAGGACACTTTGTGGCTCAATCTTCTACGGCGTCTAACAGGAACTACTTGGGGTATACACGCACCTCTCTTAATCAATACATACAAAATGTTTCTCAGGCCCATTTTAACATTTGGCCACATTGCTTGGTGCAATGCTTCAGCAAAGTTCTACGACCGATTAGAACGTCATGCCATTAGACTTGCATACCGCATAAAGTTACCATACCCAAACTTCATGACATACGAACACATCAACTTTCCTCACCTTATTCAACATCTTGCAGACCTCCATTTGAAATACATACTATCTCGCCTCCCAGTCTCCCATCCATTACTCCTAGATACTTTCCGATCTGATGCTGAAATTGACGCACCACATAAATATCTACATACACCGTTAAACGTTCTCTTCACGATATGCCTAAAATCTGCACATCCTACAAGAACACATCTTTCATATATATCTTATACCAGATCATCTTCATCATTAGTTTCCATTTTAGCACTATGTCTCAATTCAATATTAACTTTGGGCTTTCCCTGTGTCTCCATCAGTCTCAAGTCGCCCCGAGACAGAAGAACTAACATGCATTCGTGTATCTAACATTATGTTTTTGACTGTGGCGTGTACGCACTGCATTTCATTTTACACTATCATGTTTATTTCATAGAAACACAACACAATGGTTCTATGCCAAAGTCCCATTCTGTTTATACCTGCACCATTTATATATATATTTTGTTTTGTTATATGCACATTTATATTTATCTACTCACTTAATGTTTTCTTTGTTGTTTTCAGCAGTATTGGTTTATAAAACTGCACTTATACCATCTTATATGATATAACTCACCAGCGTCGTGAATTCTTTGACAAAGAGAGGCGTAACCCTCTAATGGCTAGGGTTTGGAGACACTTAACCAGCATACAATTTTGAAATGAAAATCGATGAATAAAGTGTAACCTACCAATTCCTACCCCTGTAACTTAAAAAATGCACGCTAAACATCAAGGTATAGCTATTAATATATGTATCTGATACAAAAGATTTTGAGGTGGCTGTGATACATTTGTTATGTCATTTTTCTTAGCAAAGGAAAGACGTTATTGATTGCTGACGAATAATATAGTTAACAATATTAGTGTCATAATGACTTGTATCTACCATGCAAGCTGGAGTGTTACTAACACGCAGATCATATATTAACAGAACAGCTGTCGCGATTCCTATTTCAGCACTCCTTTGTTCAATCACATAGTTTTTAACACCACCGCACAGTAGGGCCAAAGCATTTAATTCTTGGCAAAAAGTAGGAATGTACAATATAAAGCAGAAAATTGTAAGAAAACCAATTAATTTAGTGTGTGCAGTGGCTACAATAATGTATTCAATATGTAGAAGAAAGATTTGGACATAAAATACATTTACAAGCGAACAGCTACAACAACAACAAACAATACACTTTCAAGGTGGCACACACCAAGATCCATTTTTCTCACTTCCTTCATTTCACCATTTCATTCATTATTATCATTACCGTCAGTCATATTTGTGGGACTTTAAAATAAAAATGTTAAAAGAAGAAAAGCAGGAACAAAGCACGGTTATAGTTACGAAAATATAGGAAGCAGTGCATCTATAAGAACTAAGAAGAAGCAATTTGTTATTCGCTTAAACTGCTAGGCTGGACTCAGATGGGCATGGATCTTTTAGAAGCATTCCCCGTCTGAGAGAACTTCAAGAAATTATTAGAAATACGATAAGGTTAATAAGATCTCCCATAAAACAGTCTTCCCTAGTAGTCTAGTGGCTATAGTGCGCGCTCCTTCCATGCATAGGGTTCGAGCTTCACCTCTGGTGCATAGGGCCCCAGATTCAATCCCAGCTCCCGCCAAATGAACCTTGTGGTGGAGAAACAGGGCGTGTGTGGGTTTCCTCTGGGTTCTCCCGTTTCCTCCAACTTACTTCATTCCACCATTTCATTCATTTCTCATAATCACCGCCTCCTTTATCCTAACCGGCATAACCGTGGGAAGTAAAACTCAAATATTTCATTTTACATTTTTTAAATGCATATAAATGCAAACATAGAATAGAAGAGAAAAGAAAAGAAAAATAGGAAAAGAAAAGAAAAGTAAAGATGGACATTACAGTAGACAATCTGAAAGGTATTGAGAGAGGTTCCGAGACGCCAAGAAAAATGGTACATATCAATATATGGAACACAGAGCACAAGGGAATCAAGTCGAATCACTAAAGTTGTGGGATAGACAAAATTTGCATGGGACGGTTAAATACGTGGAAAAGTAAACACTGTTTTACTTACATTGTAAGAATTATTTGCAATACATAGACATGAATCTTTTAAGCTGTGTAAGCAGCTTTAAATAGAAATTTTAAAGATGGAATAGGTCCAAAATAACACAAAAATTGGACTTGATTTCCTTATGTACTGAACGTGCAGTATGTTTGTCGATATCACTGGTGGTTGTGACAATTTATAATGATTGGAGATATTAAATTTAAAAAAAAAGACTTCTCCAATATAACTGTGTAATATATTTAGGAATTGCTGTATTGAAGCTAATTAATTATACTGGTTCAACACAATAAAATAACTAAGATATCAACAAAAGTTTGTACGCAGTGTTCGTTACATGTGCAAGTTCTGAAATGCAAGAAAGCCTTCAAAGGTTGCCTTCAAAGGTTGCGTTACAAGAAAGTTTACCTTCAAACGTGAATAACTCACAAGAAACACTGGTGTTGTAGGCGCACCCAGAGAGAGTGCTGAGCTGGGTCAAGATCCTCCTCTTAGTACAGAGATATTGAAAATTGATTCTGCTTGCATGCAATATAATCCTGATAATACAATGTTTTTTTTTAAATAATTTATCGCAAAAAGCAAACGTTTCACAGTCATGTTCAATAATAATAATAATAATAATAATAATAATAATAATAATAATAATAATAATAATAATAATAATAATAATAATAATAATATAAAATCAAGTTTAATAAGTTCAATAAATTTTCCGTAGATGGCGCAAGTGACAGAAATAAACCGTTTTCGATTTTAACATTGATCATTATAGAGTGTAAACGGTATCTGATGGCAAGAAGTGGTTCTCTGCAATCAATTACGCGTTCCGAGAATATATTCTTTCTCTACTCAAATCTCTATTTACACCAGAAGCAGGGGCGGATCCAGAGGGGGGCGATCGCCCCCTCCAGAAGAGGAAACTTTCTTATTTGATACATATAAATAAAACCCATCACAACATTTGGAGCCCTTAAAAGTAGCAATATGACAACCACCGCCCCCTCCAGAAGTCGGTCCTGGATCCGCCCCTGACCAGAAGTAGCAAAAATAAATAACTTCCTATTTTAATGTTGATTGCCATAGTATAAGAGTGGTAATACGAGTAACTAGAGAAATAATGAATTGCAAACAATAAAGTGTCACTAGAGTCTACTGTACTCTAATCCCTCTACTGAAACAGGAAGTAGAGAAATGTAATACTGCTTCCGGTTGTGCAATATCAATTGAGAAAATATTAGGCTATGCAATGCAGACCAAACTCCTTTATATGGTGTGTCCTTCCTTTGCTACTTGCTCCTACTGCATTTAGCGAGTGTATGCTTGGGATTTCCTACAGAGTACGCATTTAAATGCAAGTGTATATATGGATTCCTTGCTTGAAAGGGTCAGGTATAGAAATCGAAGCCATTGTAATGTGTACAGAGTTAAATACTCTTCCACCAAGCGGCGCCAAAGATACGTGTTCGGTTCGGGCGAGAGGTCAAATGGTTTAGATTCTACGTCAAGTTGTAGGTCCACAGCTCATATAGACTCGGGGATGCTAAACGCCAACCAAGTTCTAACAAGAATCGATCCCAGGATTCCCTGCAGTAAAGACCTGCGCGCTAGCAACTAGATCACCAGGGAGTTTTACAACGCCTAAAAGAAAACCAAATATGAGTTATGAGTAATTTACGGCTGACGCATGATCTTATTACGAAGACAGATGTTGTCACTTCAACGTTATACAAACGTGTATTCTTTGAGTATACCAACATATTGAGATTTTTGATAGAAAATGATCTTTAAGTTTTATGTCCCACGCAGTGGTAAAAGTGAGGGGGAACGCGGGATGACGCCGTCCCCCACCTCGAAAAATATGTACGGCGTCCCCAGTTCCTAAAAAAAATTACAATGGGCAAAAATATACAGGGGGAACGACATGGCGACATGCCGCTACCTACCGTCCCCCCACCTTTTCAGATCTATTTTACTCCTGGTCCCACGCATATGCCGGCAGCCGTGGCTAGGCTAAGGGAGATGGTAATTATGACAAATGAAGAAATGATGGAATGAAGAAGGTGGAAGGAAACGAGATAACCCCGAGAAAACCGACGCACACGGTGTTTGTCAACCACAAAGTTAATTTGGCGCGAGCTGGGATCGAACTAAGGATCCCATGCACCAGGGAGCTCTACTACTAGGCCACTGCGGCTTCCAAGATATTTGATAGAATTGAAGTTATTTACAACGAGTACATAGTATGACAACATACCAAACTATTTTGAAAAAAAATCAATGTTTTGACATCTTACTAGCAAAAATGGCCCTTTTTCTCATGGAATAATGAGTTGTAACTTATACAGAAAATATTCTTGGATAATTATACAAACTTCTCTGGTTTGAGGATCCTTATTGATGCAAGTTCAGTTTTACTGCTATTACATACTATTACACCTAAATAACTTTCTACAATGTCACGACAAATTATATTCTCTCGCACGAAAACAGTGATGCCCCAAAAGTTATACAGAAATCGGCGCCACTACCTACACTGCTAGATATAAGTTTCAAAAAGGTATGTCCATTTTTTAAGTTATAAAGTGTACTTATCATGTTACCTAGTAGTTTTTTTTTTTTTTTGAACAGTCTTGTTTACATAGATAATACTAGAATGTTATTCCAAATTCTCTTGAGGGAATACTTCAGCGAATTGCATGCTGGTATATTATTATACCGCTAGACTCTTCTATATTATTGGTTTCACTTACGTGACTTTTTTTTTCATCCTGTCAAGTGCTGCGCAATAACAGTCGCAAAACAAACTATATTTACAAAAGATCTGTTTTGTATATTTTTGCCTACGTCGACAGCTACAAAATTGTGCAAGACGTAATACACGGCACTATCATAGGATTACCATATTTTTCAAAGAATAAAGGAAAAATTTTATGATTTTAAGACGGGGAAGCAAGATATGTAATATGAAGAAATTACATATAACAAACGTATATTTGATTTCACATAGTAACGCATAAGAATTTTCATTAGAAATTAGGGCAGCTTCATTAAAAATAATTGCAAACATAAAAAAAAAAGTTTATTACAATTCCCGGTTATTCATTGAAAAGTAGTATTTAAGACATATGAAAGATTAAACTAAGAAAATAGATATTTGTATCATCCAAGCATATTTAAATTCATCGGTAAAAATTTTGCTACATAACTCCAAACAAAATCTAGCCTAATTTCTCACTATGATCTTAGGAAAAAAAAAAAAAGATACGGAATTTCTTATAAACTCTTTTTATTTTGATGGAAAATCAATGAGTTAGGGGAAAATCTAGTCAATACCTTCACCCCCTCCACACACACACATAAAATCATGAGAGGCAATTGCTCCGTTTGCCATCTGGCTAATATGCGTCTGCATGCAGTCCTACTTAGAATTATATCATGAAATTAAATTAGTTTATATTCTCAATTGGTCAAGTAATATTGACCTGCTATGCATATGCTCTGTGGTTTCAACTACAGTCCAGCAGTAGAACTTATGTTATTCCTGTTTTTATTATATTTTCTAGTATGCACTGTTATTTATATTTATACATCTCCAACAGTGGTTACAAATATGATACACGGATTGTTGGTGAAACATTCCACATTCCACTCTTATTTGAAATCAAAACCAGGATCACAGTCATCAAAACTATTACGGTACAAGACAAAAAAACATGAAAGCACAGACTAGAATATACAGACCGCAAACTCAGCGAAAAACTGGAAACTTGGCTGCAGTAGCGCCTCTAACACGCGACGACGGAACTAACCAGTATATCTGACGTCACCTATGTGGAAATTTCGAAAGTAACTATTACTCTTTCGGTCCTTTAGTTGCATTTGGGGAACAGCTTTTTCTGTTGAACTGCTGGAACTTAGATATTTTCAATGTGAATTCTTTAAAAGAAAGAAAAATCTGTTAATATTAAAATAAAAAATTGGAAAGGAACGTCCGGTCCAGAGACAGTACAAGAAAAGTGAACAATAGCTTATCTGATCTTTCTGCACTACACCTAACACTGAGATACGAAGCAGACGAAAACAATCTGCCGGTTACTATGACAACCCATGACGTCAGGTTCCAAAACCGATGGCAACGCTATCCACACACGACGACACTGGCCCCGCCCACTGAGAGCGTTGATTGGTTCTTTCTCTGTGCAGACGATCCAAACTGATTTCAATAGTGCATATAGAAAGTTGCTCGTCTGTATGTATTCTAGTCTGTGCATGAAAGAGGGAACCTACTATCTACAGATGCTGAATTGCAATATATTACATAAATTCAAACTATTTTTTTTTCCAATGGAAAGAACTATCATTATCTTCCTTATATCGGCAAGTTAATCGACTAATATGTTCTCTTTTGGAAAAATGAAGTATCGATTTCCGCAACCTGCGAAAGTCTGAAAGTAAAGGCGATGGTTACGACAGATACAGTATAATTGATGATGTGCTCGTATGTAACAGCACATACTTTGGCACTAATTACGTAATGAGTTGCACGCCTTTGTGAGGTAATCCATTATTTTCTAGTGTGACACTTGGCATTTCATTACAACTTTTCTAACTCTATCTTATAACAACGTTGGTTTATTGAATTGGAGTTTAGCATCCTTTTCACCACCGAGGCTATATATAAGACGTAGACCTACAATTTAACGTCGAATCCAAACCACATAAGCACCCACCTGGAATTGAATGGGGATCTCCCATACTGAAGGTGAGTACCCTAACTATTACAATAATGCAAAATCTAATTGTTCAAAATGTACTGTGTATGTGGAATATGTGAAAAGTAGAAAATTAATAGTTATGTTGAGTGACGTTATCAGTTGCAAGTACTTAGCAAAAGTAGCACGTGTTTTTAAATAAAAAAGACAAATTAATTGTTACATTTTGACTACTGCTATCTGGTTGAAGTTTGAAAAATCTTGAAATGAAACCTTTCAATTTAACGTTTCATGGTTATGCTCTTTATGCTAAGGAAGACGGATGATTAAGGCAAGTGAATGATAATGGGAGGAAACGGGAGTATCCAGAGAAAACCTACGAACACGATATTGTCCATCACAAACTTACTTAACCAGGAATCGAACCTGGACCTCATGTACCAGAGGTAAGCTCTCTACCACTGAGCCACCGTGCCTCTCAATTAATTGAAGTTTTCAATTAATTGAGTTTTTGAGTTGTGTTACAGACCATTGGTTAGGGCTGCTGAAGGATTTATGACCATCTAAGTAATGATGAGTATGAAATTATTGTAGAAATAGAGTCAATTACGGTTTTATCCCATATGTTAAACTCCAGTTCGTCTTCACATGCATTGAAAAGTAGAAATGGTTGATGTATACACTGAAAAACGTGTTAATTTGGACACCTCTCTAACTTGGCCATCTACGTAACTTGGACAAAATGTAGTAAAACTTGCATTTTTTCATAAGGTTTGCATTACTTGTTACTCTGTAAGTTGGCCACTTGCATAATTCGGAACGTGGCCACATTGAAGTAACGTTATTCCTATGCTATTAATTTTAAATTCACCTCTAAATGTTGGACCCCTTCTTGCTCTTCCTTTCTTAGAAATTCTTTCAGAATACCTTTTACTGTTGTGTGAAAAGAGAAAAAGGAAATAAACTTGTCAATTAAAATTAATTCTTTCAAAAATACAGCAGGCGGTGGTACTTGTTTAGTGCTTTTGTTTGTTTCTGGCAAGTATACGAGACAATTGCTGCTTTTAAATTTTCCCATTCATATTCTACATTATATGATATTTAGTATCGAGATGTATTTATTGAGCTGTGGATGTCCTTCGTTTCCTTTGTTATAATCACGTACTCAAATCCGGTTCCATTTGAAGTTCTTGCAAGAAATTAATAAAAATGACGATCAGATTCATGTTACAAACCATTAAAATGAAATAAAATAAAATAAGTACAAGTACTTTTATTTGTTTGTTCCTGTGTTTCCTGGACAACACGCATTGGCACGTGTTTTCGAATATACAAGAGGATGTTCGTTTCGCTATTAAAAGAGGTGAGATGGAGGATGTTTTGGAGTATATGCTGGAACTGACAATTTTATCTGAAACTACCTTCATGGGTATAAGGGAGAAAAGGATAAAGAATGTGCTGTAGCGTTTTGTAGCTAATAGCATTTAAAACATGATGTGTGAATGATACTATACCTTATTTATAAAATACGAACTAATAAGTACATAAAAACTAGTTAGTGTAATAGAAGTGCATTTATTATACTATGATAGTTTTTGCTTCAAAATGAATTAATTTTCTGTAAGTAGGCCACTTTTTAATGAAAACGATGGTTTCACTGTATTTTGCGACAAATGTTATAGTATCATTACTAATAAGGAATGTTCAGTGCAGTTGTCAATAAGAGCAAAATAATAATAATAATAATAATAATAATAATAATAATAATAATAATAATAATAATAATAATAATAATAATAATAACAATAATAAAATAAAAATAAAATAAAAAATAAAAAACATACCAATCTATGCTAGGTGGTCACTACGTGCTAATATTACAACTAATCCGCGTCAGAACGGGAAGAAGCAGGAGAGCAACCCGACAAGATGGGACTGCGCCCGTAGGAAGCAAGTGCGTTAACAAAGCGTATATGTGTCTACCTCTAAAGGAAGACATGCTTGCTTAATCATTTCCTAATAATGACGATTTGTTCCCATGCTTCAAAATAGTGCAATTTGTCGTATATGTGTGAGGATACCGACTTGAGTAGTCGTCATAAATTTGACCCCAACTTTTAGCATAAATCTGACCATGGTATATGGGATCCACCTGGTCCAGGCTTCGCCCCACGAACTCGTAACTTTCAAAAATAATATATTTGTATCTTCTCTGCACTCTAGGAAGTGAACGCGGTAGGGATACCTTCCATCTTTTGAATTTTAGCTCCCCAAACAAACTATTCTGGATGCGTGCCTGGTTGACCCTATATTTCAATACAATATTGACGTATTTTTATTTTTGATGAGATACATAGATTACTAAATTTGTTCCAATTTAGACTGATGATAAACATATACGGTACTTGGTAACATAAGGATTATTGAAAGTTTGTAGCTTTTAGCCACATTAACCCATTTCTTCCGTTTTGTTTATAAAGTGTCATCAGTCAAATATGTTATTTAATTTCCTATATATTGTTACTAGAACTTAGCTGATACTATCTAATTAATACCAGAAACTTCTATATTCAACGCAAAACGTTAACTCTATTAAAAGTTAAGACTACAAACTATCTAATTAAATATTTTTAAGTGTAAAAATTAAAGGAAGAATATTATTGATTGTTGGAAACGACCTCTCATTTTCTGAAATATATAAGCTAGTGATAGCTAATACCAAGCGAAGTAGCTCAAGTGGCAGAGCGTTGGCTTCGCATTCGGGAGGTCGTGGGTTCGAATCTCACTGCCGACCATCCTGACTGAGGTTTTCCAGGGTTTCCCTCAGTCCTACCAGGTAAATGCCGGGATGGTACCTACTAAACAGGCCCTGGCCGATACCTTCCCAAATCCTTTTCCATTGTTATTATTGTTGTTGGATATCCAGTGTAAAATAGCCTCGGAGCTGTATCTGGTGATTGTTAAATAAATAAATAAATAAATAAAATAAATAAAAATAAATACTTCCATAACGTGTCCGAGAAAGACAAAGATATACTGCTGAACATGTAAGACAGATTAACAATAATAAATGTCTACATTGGTCAGATTTAATCTTGTTGTTCGAGTAATAATAATTTTAAAACATAACTGGTCCATAATAATGTGGAGTTTCATTTAACGAGGAATCAAATAAGTAGTAAAATCACTGTCAAGAAAATTCGATTCTTTTCTGTCAAGACTAGCGTGCAAACCAGGGTAGGGTAGAGGCAACTGTTCCCTCTAAATTTAAGGAACACATGCTTTTTTATGCACTGTATACTAATATATTAACAAACAACATGAAGTACTTATGTTGATGGACAAACTTGCCCTCCAGGCCCCGCAAAGTCTAAAATGACAATACTAGTGCAAACCACAAGGACACGAGAAAGCTTAGAAGAGAGAAAGAGCAAAAAGTTTTCCTTGAATCAATCAATAATATTTTACAGCGAGAAATGGAATAAAACACAATTATTGCAAATTAGTTTTCGTTGTAGCTTTAAAAGCACACACGTGCAACATCAACTATGGCATGACGCACACATCTATGGCTATATGGCAATTATGGATCGATCATGGTAACTGTTTGAACTTACTAAAATTTACATTAACGTTAGCTTTCATATGTGAGGGAAAATTACTTTTCGATATTTTTTTTTAACAAGTGAAATACACATAGGCGTAAAATATAGTCCATTACTTGATTGTGTTTTCAAGACTGACCTTTAATTGCTATTTAAGGAGTATTTATTACGTCTTTATAATGTCCAAAATACGTTTTTATAATATACATTGATTTAGAACTTTGAATATGAATAACTTAGAAACGGGAAACCTGCACATAACATTAGACCTACACATATGTGTGTAGCAAATTCAGATCTACAATCACGCTAAGCTTGGTCCTGATCGGATGGATTCCAGGGGTAAAAGTGCGGGGAACGCGGGGCTACGCTGTCCCCCCACCTCGCAAAAATACGTACGACGTACCCCCAGTTCTTTAAAAAATTACAATGGGGAAAGATAGGAAGGGGGAACGGCATAGCGTCATGCTGCTACCTAACTTTTCAGATCCACTTTTATCCCTGATGGGTTCATTTTAATTTTTTTTTAAATGGGGTTCAAAATTTGATGGCTCACAAGTCCGGAACTGAAATCATGCACAATATAACATTTCATACGTTTATATATAGTAGGTCTATCACCATGCTAAGTTTGATCCCGATCGGATGAGTTCGGTTGAACTCGTACAATAACTTATATTCCGTCCCTGATTTTTCGTTGAATCGAATGAAAGATGAAAAATTTAGTTATTTACAAATCTGAGATATTGTAGAAGCTTGTTAAATAAAACTGTCCACTCACCTATCATCAAAGAATCTCAAGTTCTTTTTATGTACTGTTCAATGATATAATAATAATAATATTAATAACAATCGGTTATTTCTACCTGGTCATATAATCATAATAGGTGAATATGAATAAGATGGATGACCAAAATGCAATGGGCGGACACAATGGATTGTCACTATCTCCCTTTACATACAAAAAACAAAAATAAAACAGTATCATTAGAAACGATGATTAAACTCTATATGAGATTATCTGATTCTCCGGATCTTCTAAATTCAAAAATACTACTATTATTACAGTTACTACTACTACTACTACTACTACTACTACTACTACTACTACTACTACTACTACTACTACTACTACTACTACTAATAATAATAATAATAATAATAATAATAATATATTGTAAGCAAGGATGTTTTCTCGTAAAAATTGTGTGAAGAAAACTTTATTAATTCAACACATCAAACAATATTCTTTTGCATAATATGAAGTATCACTATTTTTATTGTAATATCATAAAACTATTTTGTAAAACATCCAAAATAAATATTTTAAATGGTTTCTTACAAACATAAATCCTACTGAAGTGGAAAAATTGAAATAAAAACATAGATGGGCAAAATTACACTGTTTTATTATACCCTATTATTAACATATTTCTCTCTTACATATATGTACTCTTATATATATGTTGATCATTGCAATATCTTCTTCACTCCCATTTTTTGTGACGGGGACTACGAAATATGCTGTTTTCATCATTGAAGTTATAATTTGTTTTCTTAGAACCGTCCTAACAAAACCTCCTCCTAGGAATAAACGCCCCTTTTAGTATATTTTCCGGGAAATGTATTGTGTTAAATTGTAGGCTTCTTATTGAAATGTTCATTTCCAAAATTTCAATAAAATCGTTAGAGTGGTGAGCTTTTCACGAAAAGATTTGGACAAGAACTTCCCTCTAAGAATAAATCATTTTTCTGAATCAACTAAAATGAGAACAACACGTTATCAACTACTAGTAACAACTGTTAGTTCGATTCAAATGCTCTTATATACAGAATTGTGAAAGCAAAGCAGGGTACATACCTTTGGAAAAACTTCTAAGACAAATCAACAATCTTCTTCGCAATTCGTTCCACACTTGATACAATTATGGGCAAATAACAATAATTAACTAGAATATCTTCCTTTAAACATTTGAAGATATTTAGCATTGTTTCTTAGCAAGGAATTATCTCAAATTTAAACAATTACAATAATTGTGCTCCACCTTTGTTCAATTTTCATACTTTGTTATTGAAATTGTTGTTTTTTAAATATTTATTTTCGGTACCTGTAGTACCATCAGTACAGTCTTCAGTCTTTGTATAATAGTTACTAACGGAATAATACAAGTTGAACTTTTAAGTTCACCCTCCATTGGTCAATTGTAACATCAAGGCACGCGCGCGGAGTCTCACTCCGCAATATTTATTTATCTTATTTTAATGTGTATTTTGTTTTGAAGCGATATTAAATTGTTTAATGTTTTCTTTGCAATATTTCTGACAATTCACCACGTATATTTTACAACACAAACCCCTTTAACAATTCTAAGAAAATTACAATTTCTCTATCCGCGGAGTGTGCTATGGCGGGTTAAATAGAAATTATTCAACAATTCGAGGGATTCAAAACTAATAATTTTGAATAATGCTGTGTGGTGTACTTTTCTTCTTTGGGGTGTAATATTTAACTTTGTTAGCCATAACGTCATTAGCAAATGTAAACAAATTATCTTGGCAAGAGCATTGGCTAAAAAAAATGCTTTTCACTGCTTAAATTGTGGAAACGTGAATATTTAAATGATGTAAAAGGGTTGCTAGTATATTTACAATGATTTATTGAAATATGATAAGACAAATTAAATGAAGTTACAAAATTAATAACTAATTAATGGTGGTATAGACAAAAGAGAAAGCTAATTAATTGAATATTTATGAAAGTGAGAATTAGATGGGAGACATTTTCTATTACACGGTAAGAATCTTGAACATTTCCTATTGAAAATTGCAATTCAACATTTATCCATATTATAGGATAAGTAGAAGGATAGTCACTTACAATACTATTCGGCAGAAGAGACCAGAAGATCCAACCTTTGATGGGCAGGAGAGATCCATTTCTATGTTCTGAACGATGGAGACTTCTTCAAAACAACTGCCTTGCCTCTCCACTGTACCAACTGACCACCCCGAAGCAAATTTACGGCAGTCTTTTATATCAATCGTGTAACTGTGGTCAAATTCCTCTTAACCTATTTCTGTTGTGACCCACTCACCTACAGAAGTCACGTAGCATAGAATAATATTTAGAATTTTACTGTTAGGTGGAAACTTCTGGTCTCTTCTAACTCAATGAACATAGAGAAATAAATCAATCTCTGGTTTTTCAACCTGTATGAAAAATATTTAAAAAGAACTGTTAACTTAGAACTGTTAACTTTTTTTCTCGACTGTGATTTCTACCACATTACCCCCCTAGGGTAAATTCATCACACATTACTTTTCAATGTATGTTGTGATCACTAATTTTTTTTTCGATTGTGTGATTTTTTAAGCAAAAATAGGGTTACTTTCACTGATTGCTAAATGAGTCACTTATTATACACACAGAAAATAAAATTAAACACAAATTGATGCACTGTTCGTTTAATGCACATTTTTCTGTGAGAAAAAACACTGTTTACTAATCAACCTTTTTTTTTTCGACTGTGATTTCTACCACAGCTGTTTCGTCTCAATGATCACTGCTTCCTGTTGAGTAGTACAAGATATTTTCTATATCAATTTGCAGTCACTTTAAAGAAAATTAACTATAGATCACTTTTGATATATGTATTATGTGGGGTTCTTCTAACTTAAACAATTCTTTTTCTTCTATTTTATATTTTCCATTTGTAAGTTTTTCTACATGCAGGAAATGTTTAATTTTTCAAAGTACAAAATTCAAGTACAAAGCGGCATTAAGTTCTAATAGTCTAGATTGGTAACACACAGCGAACTCGTGACAACATGAAAACAGTGTATGAAGAGGAAAGTCTATCTTACGTAATAGTCTCCGAACGCAAACGATAATAACAAACTTGATACAAATAAGTGCCGTCTCTTAGAACAAACTCTCTGAAGGAGAAACTGAAGAAGATAATCCTGGATATGAACAAAATTATATGAAATGAAATCTTTTAAGTTTTACGTCCCACGATTATACTGGCTAGGCTAAAGGAGACGGTGATAAAGAGATATGAAGAAAGTGGTGGAATGAAGAAAGTGGGACGAAACGGGAGATTCACGAGAAAACCCACGCATACTTGGCGCGAGCTGGGATCGAACGAAGGACCCCATGCACCAGAGGAGAACGCTCTACCACTTTTTTAAGTTAACTGATTCACCGTACTAACTTGCTTAACTACTTATTACTAGGTTTCTACTTATTTTGCTTGTTTAACTCACTTTTCTAATAACCTACAACGACAGGGACACGAACACAGGGACAGAAACATCGAAGGCATTTAAAATTCCAAAGGCTCTCTCACCGGGAATCGAACCCGGGACGCACCCGGAACCCGGAATTGACACTAAGAGCGCACGTGCATGTCGCTAGATCAGCGGGGTAGACTACCACTGAGCCACCACGGCTCCTGGAAAACAAAATGTCAACGGTGAAAATCATAGTAAGCCAGCAAACAAAATAAAAGTTATTCCCCATATAACAAATATCTGGTCTGTATTATGTGTGGAAGTGACTCCACGAGATATAACAGGAATGTTACATGCAGGGTGGATCCAGGACAGACTTCTGGGAGGGGGGATTGTAATACTGCTACTCAGAGCTACTTTTAAGAGCTTCAAACTCTGTGATAGGTTATACTTATATATAAAATAAGAAAGTTTCCTCTTCTGGGAGGGGGCGATGGCCCCGATCGCCCCCTGGATCCGCCCCTGTTTACATGAATGTAAATTCATTCTTTTCTCAGTTCATCCCGCAGTTCTAGCGAAATATGTTGATTCCTATTTCTGCGTTTCACCCGCTTCTGCAACAATGCACAAATCTTCAATTGGATTTGAATATGAGAACTATGAATCCAGACCAGGTGCGACACGGTACTAGAATATTTCTAAAGAAATGTATAAAAGCTTTTAGTCTTGTGAACAAGGCAGTTATACTGTATTCTTGGAAGAGGTAAATGTCCAATACATATTCATCACATGAAAAATACATGAAAAAATGACACAACTGGTCATTGGAAGTGTCCACATAAATATTCTGGTCTTGTTCACATACCAGTGTAGGTGGACCTAAGTAATGAACTAAGAACACTACATTATCAAAGAACGCCTTCCAGCTTGAAACACTCCTTCCGCACGATGCAGGCGAAATGCTAAATTGTGCTTTAGATGATCTCAACGTCTTGCAATATTGGAGAACACACAAAAAAGTGATAATCGGATACACTTTTCTATTAGCCTAATTTCCACCTTTATTACCCAGACTACAGAAAGTACTTTCTTTTTCCTCTATACAACAATTTCTCATGGCGTGTTAGACGCAGGTTCGATTCCCGGCGGGAGCTTATGTGGTTCGGATTCCACATTAATCAGTAGGTCCACGTCTCATATAGCTTCGATGCTGAACGGGACGTGAAATTCAACTCAACTCAACAACAATTTCTCAGTCAATTAAGTAAATTTTTGATGATTAAGTCAATTTATCATTTTATATTAAAAAGTTCGACTGAAAATTTGGGGCATTATAGTAGGATGTTGCATAAAAATGGTAGGTCTTAACAGCATTAGAAACTTTGCATTAACGTTATTAAAATAAATGGTACGGGCAACTACAATAAACTTTCTCGCTACAATTCCTCAAACTAATTCATGTTGTGCTACAGTTAATAATGAAATATTTTCTTGTGAACATACGAACAAAATTCTAAGGCGTTTTCGGCAAACTTTTGCAAAAGGAAAATCATCTGCAAAATGAAACTTCTTATAGATTTTTCTATAAGAAATAACTTACGCCGTATGTTAGGGTTATTAATGAAATAATGTAAAATAATAACAAATATATAATGAAATAAATTAATGACAAATTTGCATAGTAGTATTTTACAAAATTGTCAAAAGAAATCTCACCCCAACAGTAAACTACCCCTTGTAGATATTTTCATGGAAGTGATTTATGCATTATTTAAGGGATATTAATGATATATTTTTTCTGAAATATGACCAAAGTCGAATTGAGAAAGTAGTCTGAAAAGAAACTCATCCACAAGAATAAACTATTCCTTGTGACTTTTTTCGTAAGAGATAATTTACACAGTGTTATAGAGTTATTAATGAAGTATTTATTTATGAAATACGAACAAAATGTCATGAATTATTATTAAGAAAATCGTCCTAAAAATTCACTGCCAATAATTAAGAATTCCTCGTACGCTTATCCATGACAAATGAGTTTGTGTCACATTATCAGGTTATTAATAAAATATGTATTTATGAAATATGAACAAAATTCCTTAGATCGTTTTTGAGAAAATCATCCGAAAGTAAACTCACCCTCAAGAATAAACTACCTCTCCTCGATTCTTCTCAGAGAAGTGACTTATACTACATGGTGGGGTTGTATTTGGAAAATTGATATACGAAATACATATAAACAAAATCCTTAGTACCTTTTTTTTTTTTTTTTTTTTTTAGAAAATCAATTTATTTTTCCCTTTTAGTAAACTTTCCATATATTTAGAGATACGTAGAAAATTCGAAAACCTCTTGAAGAATTTTCTAAGAACTTTAAAATTTGAATGAGATACGTTGAACGTTATGGCCTATAGATGAGTGTACATCAGGATGAATGAACGAATAGACGGATAGATGTTAAAAAATCACTTTTTCGGTATCCATGGACTACGAAACCGTTGAAATCGCGAATCTGATTTCTTTTTTCTCGACCACCATATTTTTTTCTTTCTTTTCGTTGTTCGAAAGTTAAGAAAAAAATGTGAATGTCAATTTTGATTCTCCTACTCCCCAATTTCCAGGCTAATAAGAGGAACAAACTGTACAATGTTATAGGTAGTTTATGATGATGGAATTTAATCTAAAATTTGGATTGATTTAGCAACTACTTTCGAGCTAATCGAGGAAAATTTGGTTTAATTATTTAAAAAGATAAAACTGTCGAGAATTGCTGGGAATGAAAGCTAAGAAATGACTCCCTATTTTGCTTTAAAATTCATTACAAAAAGAAGTTAGAGTGTGGGTATATTTTTGTTAGATGAAAATGCTATAAATTAATATCGCAACGCCCAATTTTGACTATAGAATACGAAACTATTTTTATATTACTTCAATTGAATAATGTGTCAGTAGGTAGGAATTTAGCACCTGACTTTCTCTTTAAAGTAAGCAAAAACTAACGAAGTGATACTAATTCCTCCTATCATAGTTTTTAATGCTGAACAAAAGCCCACTGGCGACTAACTTGATGGCGAATTAGTTACAGACACCATAAAAAGAACAAAATATAAAAAAAATATCAAAGGCATTAGAAATATGTATAAGACTAGCAGAATACCCGTTCTTCACACAGAGAAAATGCGTTTTATTTTGGACATAAAGGAGTGAATTTGAATTTAAACGACATCGGAAGTGTCACGGTTCGTCTCAGCGACCCTGAAAACTATGGATTCGACAGTAATATTGCTCATTTTTGATTAATTTTAAATATCTTCTCCCCTAAGTTGCACAGTCAAAATGAAATGATAAAGACCATCCCAGGTCCCAAATTTATCTATGCTAAATAATTGATTGAGATCGGTTGGGTTTAGGAGGTATGAAGTCACAAACATAGTCACTTTCAATAGATTATCCAAAAATGAGAAATTTAATAATTGTGTTTGATTTTTTACGTTTTGTGTCCTTATTCAACGACAGTACTCACAATTAATATGAGATCCAGGCTTGTGTATAGCCCGCTCCCCCCAGTTCGTTGTCACCGGAACTGGAAGAGTCACTACTACTACTACTACTGCTACTATTACTACTACTACTACTATTACTACTAAGTAGTATAGCACGTACTTCTCACGAACTTGTTCCGAAAATCTCACGAAAAACGCCCTAAAATCCGCCATTTTGTACCAAAATTTACCCATGTTCCCAAAATCTCACGAAAAACGCCCTAAAATCCGCCATTTTCTACCAAAATTTATCCATGTTCCCAAAATCTCACGAAAATGAGGTTAAAATCCGCCATTTTGTACCAAAAAATTTACCCATGTTCCCAAAATCTCACGAAAATGGATGCAAATTTCCTCTTGAATGTTTTATCATATATTTTAATACAATTTTATATTAATTTATACAATTTATGTTGATTACTTACCGTTTTTCCCCAAGCCTTTAAGAAATGTGTTTCTTCCTTGTTTATTCATCCCTCAAGTGCCCAGAAATAACTGAAGAAGCTTCAAAGCATGTCTACACAAGTCTTTTTTTGTTAATCTTGAACGCAGTTGGTCTTGCTATTCAAGAAACTAATTCTAAAGAAAGAATTCACCTATAATGAAATAATGGCATGTCGTAAGATGAGGTAACCAGTGGGGGAAGAGCACAGGAAGAGGGGGGAGGCAGTAGTCGTATTGCTAAATGTAACCTTCGTGTGAGGTCTTTATTTATTGAATTGCCGACAATCAGCCTTTGTTTAGTGAATAGCAACGAATTAAATGTATACCAGATGGTCTTATGTAGCTGTCAATTAAGGAAGTAAGAAAGTGTCAGTTTAATGTAACATATGGATGTTTGAAAATAGTCTAACCGTAGGAGGTGAGAAAAAACATGTGAAATGACTTTTAGAAACATGAGAAACTCTGGATAAAGAACAATTGTTAAAATATATTGACTGTCTAAGATGTAAGCCGCAGGAGGGAGGGAGCGCTTTGACGGAATAACGAACGTAACATACACACCTGCTTGTATGTGTGTGTTCCGGGGTTTTTGGAGGTGGAGGGAGCGAACTATGCTTTTCTCTGGACATTGCTTAATGGGGGGCCTGTGATTTCTACTGCATGGAAACTCAAAAATATGTGAAAAAGAAAGAAATAAGAATCAATATTCTAACGACAGAGAATTTAAGAATGAGATAGGTACGTGTCACTTTTTAAAAGTTAATGTATTGCCCCATATTGAGGAAACCGCATATAAGATGGAGGGGTGAAGTGTGTTTTTGTTTTGTGAGCAAAGGATCACTTTAAACCGGCGTTTGACTTGTTACGCATTTTGTTAAGACCTTGACACATACGTAGAGGGGAGAGAAAGGGCGGTCCTTTGTACCTGAGTTGCAAAGAGGAAAAAGATTGAATGAATTGTGTACGCAAGACAACTTTCACTATTGTGCTTTTTGGGAGAAGTTTTGAAGGAAGATTTCTGTAGGTATTTTTGCATAAATGATATTATCCTTTTAAAAACTAGAGTAATGAATTAATTATTTATGAATATTAATGAGATGATAATGAATATTAATGAGATGCTAAAGAAAAGGATTACAAAGAATGGATTTTACTGTTTTTCGTATATTTAGAGGCATTTTGCGAATATATGTAATATACAGCACTGCGTATTGTACATAAATGTATGAGATAATGTGGAAGGAAATGCGTGCAACTCTAAGAAACATATTTTATGTAATGATATTGTATTTTCAGTAGCTGATATAGGATTTTAGCATAGAATATCATCTTTTGGATACTGCATGGGTCTAATGGGGTACGAAGCTTAGACGAATAAGAAATTGCATGTATATATGATTAGTTTGTAAGTGGGTAGATGTATGTGTTGCTGATATAGGATTTTAGCATAGAATATCATGTTTTGGATACTGTATGGGTCTAATGGGGTACGAAGCTTAGACGAATAAGAAATTGCATGTATATATGATTAGTTTGTAAGTGGGTAGATGTATGTGTTGCTGATATAGGATTTTAGCATAGAATATCATGTTTTGGATACTGTATGGGTTTAATGGGGTACGAAGCTTAGACGAATAAGAAATTGCATGTATATATGATTAGTTTGTAAGTGGGTAGATGTATGTGTTGCTGATATAGGATTTTAGCATAGAATATCATGTTTTGGATACTGTATGGGTCTAATGGGGTACGAAGCTTAGACGAATAAGAAATTGCATGTATATATGATTAGTTTGTAAGTGGGTAGATGTATGTGTTGCTGATATAGGATTTTAGCATAGAATATCATGTTTTGGATACTGTATGGGTCTAATGGGGTACGAAGCTTAGACGAATAAGAAATTGCATGAATATATGAATAGTTTGTAAGTGGGTTTATGTATGTATGTATGTATATTGGTTTTTGATATCGGACAGGAATATATGTATCATATTGTAGACATATTATCTTTCGTTTGCATGTAAGTGTTTTAAGCATGTGTTGTTGGTTGCGTAGCTTTAGGGGCTATACTATGGGGGATGCAAACACCTGAAGTGTTTCTATTGTAGGGTTATATATATTGTAGAGCTGTATATGTTGTTGTGGTGATACGCTATGTGAATGCAAACACATGAATTGATTCCTTATGTATATAGATTACCTTGAATACCATGTTAGAATGTATATATTGTGATTTTACGTATTTAACCTCTCGTAATATTCATTGGATTGTTTGTTACTCAAACTGTGAGGCTGAACACATCATGTTACCTCAAAATGTGAGCATACCACAGATGTTGTACGGATATTTGAAGCACAAAGGATATCACTATGTTATAACCCATTTACATATAGATATCTTTTCAGTATAGTATTCTAATGTCTTATATTGATACCTTTACTTACTTCTAAGATGCTTGTTCACCTTATAGAAGACATTATGACAACAATATGGTTTTCAACTTAGAGTCATTTATTGTAGGAGCATAAAATATGATAAATAATCTTATATGAAGCATAGGTATTCTTCCTTTATCTTATATAGAATACAGATACTTCGTATGATATGAATATTTGTTGCAGAAATAAAACATATTATTATAAATTGTAACGCTTTATTGTATTTATATACTCTACAATATTATATTTTGCAATATTGGCATATTGATATACATATATAGATATATTTAAATAAGATATATTTAAATAAGATATTTACATGATATATACGTACAAGTACCAACAGATAGGAAAACTTATGAACATATTTGATGATATTATGACATCATGATACCTTTAGACAGTTTACTATTTACATATATACAGAATACCATTCATTTCACGCACTTAATACTTTGATAACCATATGGCAATGTTCTATAGTCAGTAATACTGTTATGATTTAATCGTCGTCTTTTATTTTGAACTTTTTGATGTGTTTTAGTTTCAGACTTGGATACGATGACAAACCCAGGCTTACGAACAATTCTTCCTGGATTCTGTAACTGTTTTTTGTCAGCTTTATCCCGAACTACTTGATAAAAATGATCAAAGTTAATTTCTTGTCGTGTACGATGATTTAAAGTAATTCCTCTAATTTTAAATACATAATCTACCTTCCCTGTTTGAACTTCTTTCATTCTATAGGCATAATTTTTTGGCCCTAAGCCTATAAATGCATCAATTTCCCAGCCATCAGGAACTTCATTAGTTAACTGACCTAAATAGGAACCCAAAGAAAGTGGAGGCTTTTCATTACGTGGTTGCACAAACATAATACTATCAGTGTCGCAGTACAATACACGCTCAGGATCAATAGCTGTCAATAATTCATAAAGTTTTAGACGTGCCCAAGAGGTGATAAAGGCTGCAAGGACAACATTGGAAAATTTCCATGGCTTGTTTTTGTTTTCAATGTTTTTATATGATACAATGAGATGGCGCTCTCCAATAGGCAATACAGTTTGTACCTCATATTGGGGTGCCCATAGATAACTTAAAAATTTTTCTGGAGTATCTACAATTACAGATTGAGATAAATCTGTTCTTTGTCCCCATTTCCCATACAAGGAATTGAGAAATATTTTGGAAATATATCTTAGACCAGGATTTGATTGAATGTTATTTTCCGTTAACTGAATGCATTCATGTTCATAATAGTCTGTAATATATTTTTCTTGATCTTGTTTAGTTTTGCACCAGCTAGGAAATCCTGAAGACTCCTGTTTCATTTTTAAGAAGGAATTGACATAATCTTTAAACAGATTATTTTCTGATCCAGATAATTTGAATTCCCAAATTTCAATAATTTGTAGAATTTTGTATCCGAGATCTAAAGCCACATGAAGTTCAGGAGTACAGTATGTACCAGTAAGGACACGCGCGGCATCATTATGGATGCAAATGTTGTCACTTTGTTCCATACACGTACGACATAACCCAAACAAAAGGCGATCATTACATGTATATGGTAAAATTGGAAAATATAAGTCTTTGGGAGGCAAGATACTACATTTCACTAATCCATGAATACTTTGCACTTGTGGAAAGTCAGGCCCCTTGTATATTATAGGTTTTCCTATAGGCAATGGCTTACGTGCCATTACCCACGGATAAAGACTGGTAATATCATAATATGCCACAAACTCTTCGCTGGTACATTCGTACAAGGCATTAAAACATTCTGTACGCCCACCATGAAAACTATCTTTAGGTACCAGATGATCAACAAGATCATGACACTGTGTTTGAATAAACTGTTGTAATTTCTTATCGTTTTTTACCATGTGGTCCCATTCACATTCCCACATTTCAATGACATTAAGATTTAATTTTTTAAGAAATGCTATTTTTGTGACGGTGTTTTCATACCGATCTTGTACTGATGTACCTTGCTTAGAGGATGAATCTAGGGATACGTGTCGTAGTGTAGGATAACAGTTTAAACATCCGTGATAGTAACATCCATGAAATTCGTAAACTGTATTTGTTTTAGTTTCAAATCCATCAACCTTATACCTTCCAAATCGTTTTTCCAAACCATTTCCAGAATGAAGAATTTTATTACCAGTAGTACGTTCTAAGTATCGTAACCAATACATTGCCTTCAGACTTTGACGATCACGATGGTCAAACCCATAAGGTGGAATAATTGGAATAATTTCTTTGGGTAAATATAAGGTACGATATGTTAGTATTGCCAAACTAGCAATAGTTGGTGCAGCGATAAAACATTGGATACCATTTGTTTTGTCTTCAATTAAGTTTGAAAATTTAATGACAGCCTCTGCTAAAATTTTAACATCATTCCGACAATATTCAATCATTTCCTTTTGGAGATTATACTCCTCATTACTTGCAACACGTTCTTTGTGCCATATGATAAGTTGCTCTCGATCTTCAGTGCTCCTTGAATCAGCATCAAAATATTTTAGATCAGGAATTTGGCCTATATAATTTTGGTTTTCTAATGTATTAAACAAGTACGGAAAATCTCCCTTTCGTAAATTTGCAGAAAGCCCTAACGTCTTAGGTAATTTAGATAATTTAACTCCCATATACAAATATGTGTCACGAAAGTAAATCTTTTGTCCTAAACGCATTTCAATAATTTTTTGCCCTGACATTATTACTTCAGGTGTAAAATGATGGTTTATGATCAAAGTTTTAGCACAGAATTGCATATCATAATTACTGCCATTATGGGAAAGCACAATGATTTTTTTAAACATTGGTCGAGTTATTAATACATGATTAACAAATTCTTCAATGTTGTGAAAATCAAACGAACGGAATCCATTTTTATCGCCGCATACAAAGCATGTATCATCAAGCTTCATGTCCTTACACTTGTAACAAGCATGAATACAATTTACAAAATTTACATGATGTTCTTGTTCTCCTTGTTCATTTTTAGGAAGCAACATTGTTTCTACATCAAATATAATGTACAAAAAGGTATCTATATGTTGCATCATAGCCGTTTGAACAAAACAAATATGATCATCGCTTACATATGAGTAACATGTTTTACAATAACGTTCACCACATTCATGTTCAGACTTGCGTGAACGCATGTCAATCATAGTACCACAATGGACACAAATTTTCTTTGTTTCGCATAAACTCTTTCCGGAAACATTTATTGTTTTATGATTAGCAAAACATTCTTCTGAAGAAAACAGTCTATGACAATTAACGCATTCGCGTTTAATATTATTATCATTATTACAAACATTGTGATACTTTTCACACATTGGGCATTTGAAGTTACACTTATGATTTTCTGTACGATGATAACCTTCCAAACAATACTGACAATAATTTTTCTTGTTTAATAGTGTTGTAATACTAGTAATTAATTCATAGTGTCCCTCCGTATACAAAATTAAAATTTTCTTTGATGCATATATTCCAGGATAAATTACATTGTAGTTTCGAGTTAAACGATTTTTTTCGTAAACAACAATTTGATAATGAGGTGCTAACTTATTTTGAAACTTTTTTACATCATCAATAGTACATCCATCATGGATTTCAATGTCAACTTTAGCACTGACACACAAATCCTTTGCTTGTTTCATCAATCGTTCAGAATGATTTTTTAATTCATATACGTAATTATAACGATGATCAGCCCTACCCATTCCAAGAATAATACTCTTGGGAAGACAATACACATTCTTTTGTACAGGAATAGTACATTGATGCATATGTGTTACAAGATCAACATATTTTGATGAACCCATAGTTCGTCCCCTACCTTTACGTGAATCAACAATATGAATTTTGAAATTTACTTTATCACCTAATAAATAATTTTCATTACTATTTAAAACATTTTCAATTTTACGAAATAAAATGTCGGAGCTTAAATTTGACTTTTGACGCCACGAAATGTATATTGGTTTATTAATTGTGGAAGCAGAACTTTCTATTGTTATACCAACATACATATCATCATCAGCATCATTTAAAACATGATCCTTTACAAATTCAAATAACAACTGAATATATTTTTCAGGATCATCTATTCCACTAGTGTGCATACGTTCAATTGTAACTTCCTTTCCCGTAAGTCCAAAATAAGTATAATGTTTGGTTCTATTATTAACAATACGAAAATATTCATTTGTTTTACCACTCCCATACATGGTAGGTTGTGATACATTATTAGTATTAGGACTTGGAAAGTTTATAAAATTTTCCATGAAAACGCTAAAATCATTTGTAGTTAAACTATTAGCTTTTCCTTCAGACACAAGTTCCATAAACTTCTCACGAGCTAAATTCTTTATATTATCTTGACGAAAGAAGCCTACATGATATAAATGAATAATATCTTTTGCAGACTTACATTTTTTCAAAACAACATGAGAATCACAACCAAAATGCATAAACAATGCCTGCAATAACTTGGAATAAGCTTCATTGCTTACCCTTGCACCCGTAGCATGACATTGTGTTATCACTTCCCATGTAAATAAAACTTCGTTTGGATTTTCATATCCACGTGCTTCTTGTGCCGACAACATGGTACAGATGACAGATTGTCCTTCCATTGTGTGATTGACACACTAAATATGTAATTGCAATATGAATTTTTTGTCTTATACAGTAAATATTTTACACAATAATGTACACAGAACTTTGATATTTCTTTTCACAGTTTTTAAATGATAAGGTTTCGTAAGTAGACTTTTATGATATGATTCACAATGTGTTGACCAAAGATACACTTTTTAAAAATTTTACACTTACCAGTAAGTATAATAATAAAACTTTCCTGAACTTGTTTCAGTTCACAACAAATTTAGTTGTAAGTTTACCGGCAGCACACTTGAAAGCTTGTCGGGAATTGCACTAACACTTCCCGTTAACTACAATGATAAAACTTCCCGTAACTTTTTTCAGTTTAGTATCGATGCACTACCACTTGTCACTCACTAACTATATTTTTAGTTCACCGAAGATATATTTTTAAGTTTATCGGTTAATCCTTTAGCACTTTCCGATAATTGTAATTTACAAAGCGCCGTAATAAAATTGATTTAGACTAATTACAGCACTCAAAGTACAAACAGGAAGTGTGTTTACTTTTTATTGATTGCTTATTATCAACACTAATAAATGGAAATTCCAAGAACTCCACACGAAGATTTCCGAAGATTGCCGAAGGTTCCCGAACTTTCCCGAAGTTTTCCTAACAATGCCGAACCTAACCGAAGATAAACATGAGATTTTATCCACAATTCATGTACATGTTGGTTAATGTACCACACGAATGGTTCCGAAAATTGCCGAACTTAACCGAAGATGGACATAAGAATGTATGAACAATTCCTGTACACGTTTAGTAAATGTAAATTGCAAAAGTCTTGTAACTTTAAGATATATTTCAAAGTTTATTATTAGATGTAACTTTGTAACAAAATTGGTATTTAAAATAAATGATTTAAGAACAAAGAGTATACCAATGATTGGCTTTACTTTAAGAGTAGTAATTCTATAGTGCGCGGCGCGGCTTGCTGCGCGGGATTTATACTTTAAAATTTAATCTCGTACCCAAATGCATTTCGTTTTGTAGTCTTGTACCCAAAAGCATTTCGTTTTCTAATCTCGTACGCAGGTGCTTTAACATATTTTAAATTAGTAACAGTAATATTACACAATATGATGTAATTTGTAAATGCACTATTAAAGTTTGCAACACTTCAAATAATTATAGCTACTTGTTTTGTATGCTTTTCCACTGTGTTATTGGCCTAAAAAAATTCCTTTGTTAGTAGTGCTAAAAATTTGTTTTGTGTACATTGCTACAAATGTTTAAACTGGTTTAAACCGGTTTAAACTAGTTTATTGTTTTTGTTATACAATTATTCAGTTCTGCATGAACTTCGTTGTTAAATTTGATTGTGAAAATATAAAAAAATCCTGTGCAATCTCCTTATTTATTTAACCTTTCATAATAAATTAACCGAACACTACGTGTCAGCATATGAAAGATAATTTGAAAATATTAAAAAAATGAAGTAAACTTAGAATTAATTCCAATAGAAACACAAAGTAACATAGTTACAAATATTTTATTCGTTCGCTTCATTAGCAGCTCAGAGGAATTACATTCCGAAAATATTAAAATTAACAAAACATAAATATAAGAAAGTTATTTTAGCATGACACAAGATGATTAAACTTAAAATTTATTACATGAAGCTCTTTGATTGTTAAATGGAGAAGTAAAATTTAAGTCAGTGTTGCAATTGAATACAGAAACTATCAGTAAAAGTACAAGTTTTCAAAGTAAAGTGTAGAAACAAAACTTAAAACACAATGTTGCAATCTAAATTGCAAAAGAAAATTAAAAATACAACTTACAAACAAAATGTACAAACCGAAAATAAAAAGTGCAGAAACAAAATTTAAAAAAAAACAATGTTGCAATCTAACATACAAAACGGAAAATAAAAATATAAAAGCAAAACTTAAAACAGTGTTGCAATCAAAAATACAAGAGCAAAAGTTTAAAATACAATGTTGCAATCCAAATTGCAAAAGAAAAAATTAAAAGTACAAGTTTAAAAATTGAAACATTCAAAACTAAAAATACAAAATCAAAACACAATGTTGCAATCCAAATTGCAAAAGAAAATTAAAAGTACAACTTTAAAACACAATGTTACATTACAAATTCCAAAACAAAATAAAAATTACAAGTGAAGAATTAAAAATGCAGGAATAAAAATTTTTAAAGTACACAATGTTGCAATCGAAAATACAGAAAGAAAATAAAAATACAAACATAAAACATATACGAAACATTATGTAGTAGTATAGCACGTCATTATTTTAATAACATGAGTTTGCACCACTTTGGTGAGATTTGCGGACAAAGTTGGTGAGATCTACGTGCTATACTACTACATAATGTTTCGTATATGTTTTATGTTTGTATTTTTATTTTCTTTCTGTATTTTCGATTGCAACATTGTGTACTTTAAAAATTTTTATTCCTGCATTTTTAATTCTTCACTTGTAATTTTTATTTTGTTTTGGAATTTGTAATGTAACATTGTGTTTTAAAGTTGTACTTTTAATTTTCTTTTGCAATTTGGATTGCAACATTGTGTTTTGATTTTGTATTTTTAGTTTTGAATGTTTCAATTTTTAAACTTGTACTTTTAATTTTTTCTTTTGCAATTTGGATTGCAACATTGTATTTTAAACTTTTGCTCTTGTATTTTTGATTGCAACACTGTTTTAAGTTTTGCTTTTATATTTTTATTTTCCGTTTTGTATGTTAGATTGCAACATTGTTTTTTTTTAAATTTTGTTTCTGCACTTTTTATTTTCGGTTTGTACATTTTGTTTGTAAGTTGTATTTTTAATTTTCTTTTGCAATTTAGATTGCAACATTGTGTTTTAAGTTTTGTTTCTACACTTTACTTTGAAAACTTGTACTTTTACTGATAGTTTCTGTATTCAATTGCAACACTGACTTAAATTTTACTTCTCCATTTAACAATCAAAGAGCTTCATGTAATAAATTTTAAGTTTAATCATCTTGTGTCATGCTAAAATAACTTTCTTATATTTATGTTTTGTTAATTTTAATATTTTCGGAATGTAATTCCTCTGAGCTGCTAATGAAGCGAACGAATAAAATATTTGTAACTATGTTACTTTGTGTTTCTATTGGAATTAATTCTAAGTTTACTTCATTTTTTTAATATTTTCAAATTATCTTTCATATGCTGACACGTAGTGTTCGGTTAATTTATTATGAAAGGTTAAATAAATAAGGAGATTGCACAGGATTTTTTTATATTTTCACAATCAAATTTAACAACGAAGTTCATGCAGAACTGAATAATTGTATAACAAAAACAATAAACTAGTTTAAACCGGTTTAAACCAGTTTAAACATTTGTAGCAATGTACACAAAACAAATTTTTAGCACTACTAACAAAGGAATTTTTTTTAGGCCAATAACACAGTGGAAAAGCATACAAAACAAGTAGCTATAATTATTTGAAGTGTTGCAAACTTTAATAGTGCATTTACAAATTACATCATATTGTGTAATATTACTGTTACTAATTTAAAATATGTTAAAGCACCTGCGTACGAGATTAGAAAACGAAATGCTTTTGGGTACAAGACTACAAAACGAAATGCATTTGGGTACGAGATTAAATTTTAAAGTATAAATCCCGCGCAGCAAGCCGCGCCGCGCACTATAGAATTACTACTCTTAAAGTAAAGCCAATCATTGGTATACTCTTTGTTCTTAAATCATTTATTTTAAATACCAATTTTGTTACAAAGTTACATCTAATAATAAACTTTGAAATATATCTTAAAGTTACAAGACTTTTGCAATTTACATTTACTAAACGTGTACAGGAATTGTTCATACATTCTTATGTCCATCTTCGGTTAAGTTCGGCAATTTTCGGAACCATTCGTGTGGTACATTAACCAACATGTACATGAATTGTGGATAAAATCTCATGTTTATCTTCGGTTAGGTTCGGCATTGTTCGGAAAACTTCGGGAAAGTTCGGGAACCTTCGGCAATCTTCGGAAATCTTCGTGTGGAGTTCTTGGAATTTCCATTTATTAGTGTTGATAATAAGCAATCAATAAAAAGTAAACACACTTCCTGTTTGTACTTTGAGTGCTGTAATTAGTCTAAATCAATTTTATTACGGCGCTTTGTAAATTACAATTATCGGAAAGTGCTAAAGGATTAACCGATAAACTTAAAAATATATCTTCGGTGAACTAAAAATATAGTTAGTGAGTGACAAGTGGTAGTGCATCGATACTAAACTGAAAAAAGTTACGGGAAGTTTTATCATTGTAGTTAACGGGAAGTGTTAGTGCAATTCCCGACAAGCTTTCAAGTGTGCTGCCGGTAAACTTACAACTAAATTTGTTGTGAACTGAAACAAGTTCAGGAAAGTTTTATTATTATACTTACTGGTAAGTGTAAAATTTTTAAAAAGTGTATCTTTGGTCAACACATTGTGAATCATATCATAAAAGTCTACTTACGAAACCTTATCATTTAAAAACTGTGAAAAGAAATATCAAAGTTCTGTGTACATTATTGTGTAAAATATTTACTGTATAAGACAAAAAATTCATATTGCAATTACATATTTAGTGTGTCAATCACACAATGGAAGGACAATCTGTCATCTGTACCATGTTGTCGGCACAAGAAGCACGTGGATATGAAAATCCAAACGAAGTTTTATTTACATGGGAAGTGATAACACAATGTCATGCTACGGGTGCAAGGGTAAGCAATGAAGCTTATTCCAAGTTATTGCAGGCATTGTTTATGCATTTTGGTTGTGATTCTCATGTTGTTTTGAAAAAATGTAAGTCTGCAAAAGATATTATTCATTTATATCATGTAGGCTTCTTTCGTCAAGATAATATAAAGAATTTAGCTCGTGAGAAGTTTATGGAACTTGTGTCTGAAGGAAAAGCTAATAGTTTAACTACAAATGATTTTAGCGTTTTCATGGAAAATTTTATAAACTTTCCAAGTCCTAATACTAATAATGTATCACAACCTACCATGTATGGGAGTGGTAAAACAAATGAATATTTTCGTATTGTTAATAATAGAACCAAACATTATACTTATTTTGGACTTACGGGAAAGGAAGTTACAATTGAACGTATGCACACTAGTGGAATAGATGATCCTGAAAAATATATTCAGTTGTTATTTGAATTTGTAAAGGATCATGTTTTAAATGATGCTGATGATGATATGTATGTTGGTATAACAATAGAAAGTTCTGCTTCCACAATTAATAAACCAATATACATTTCGTGGCGTCAAAAGTCAAATTTAAGCTCCGACATTTTATTTCGTAAAATTGAAAATGTTTTAAATAGTAATGAAAATTATTTATTAGGTGATAAAGTAAATTTCAAAATTCATATTGTTGATTCACGTAAAGGTAGGGGACGAACTATGGGTTCATCAAAATATGTTGATCTTGTAACACATATGCATCAATGTACTATTCCTGTACAAAAGAATGTGTATTGTCTTCCCAAGAGTATTATTCTTGGAATGGGTAGGGCTGATCATCGTTATAATTACGTATATGAATTAAAAAATCATTCTGAACGATTGATGAAACAAGCAAAGGATTTGTGTGTCAGTGCTAAAGTTGACATTGAAATCCATGATGGATGTACTATTGATGATGTAAAAAAGTTTCAAAATAAGTTAGCACCTCATTATCAAATTGTTGTTTACGAAAAAAATCGTTTAACTCGAAACTACAATGTAATTTATCCTGGAATATATGCATCAAAGAAAATTTTAATTTTGTATACGGAGGGACACTATGAATTAATTACTAGTATTACAACACTATTAAACAAGAAAAATTATTGTCAGTATTGTTTGGAAGGTTATCATCGTACAGAAAATCATAAGTGTAACTTCAAATGCCCAATGTGTGAAAAGTATCACAATGTTTGTAATAATGATAATAATATTAAACGCGAATGCGTTAATTGTCATAGACTGTTTTCTTCAGAAGAATGTTTTGCTAATCATAAAACAATAAATGTTTCCGGAAAGAGTTTATGCGAAACAAAGAAAATTTGTGTCCATTGTGGTACTATGATTGACATGCGTTCACGCAAGTCTGAACATGAATGTGGTGAACGTTATTGTAAAACATGTTACTCATATGTAAGCGATGATCATATTTGTTTTGTTCAAACGGCTATGATGCAACATATAGATACCTTTTTGTACATTATATTTGATGTAGAAACAATGTTGCTTCCTAAAAATGAACAAGGAGAACAAGAACATCATGTAAATTTTGTAAATTGTATTCATGCTTGTTACAAGTGTAAGGACATGAAGCTTGATGATACATGCTTTGTATGCGGCGATAAAAATGGATTCCGTTCGTTTGATTTTCACAACATTGAAGAATTTGTTAATCATGTATTAATAACTCGACCAATGTTTAAAAAAATCATTGTGCTTTCCCATAATGGCAGTAATTATGATATGCAATTCTGTGCTAAAACTTTGATCATAAACCATCATTTTACACCTGAAG